>NW_021636555.1:0-248589 GCF_004799145.2 Neltuma alba | reverse complement strand
ATCCTTTGGGACTAACTCGTATCCTTCCTCCGTTTGTTGGGGTCGTGCCGGGTTTAACAACCCATACTAATCGGGTCTCTGATACTTCCAACCCGAATGCCAAAGCCTCCATTTGTTCTCTCTTGGGCACCTTTTGACTCCCGAAGCACACATACATCACAGAACCGTCAAGGCAGCCGTCGAGCCAGCTAAGTACGTGGGAGTTCGTCTCACTATTCGCCAACCCGCCAAAAATAACGGGTTAGGTTTGGCTAAAAGCCAACCCGCCAGTAAACGAATCTTTCTAACCAGTACCGTCAGGCCGCTGCGGGTACCCGCCAACCCGCGGCTAACCACCCGCATATTTTTTTTTAAAAATTTTTTTTAAAAATTATTATAATTGTATTATTATATATGATATTATATCTAAAAAATTAAAAAAAATACCTATATAATTTATTTGGTATTTCCAATCAAATATTTCAAGAAAAAAATAAAAATATCATTATATTTTTTAAATATTGAATAAAAAATAATATTAAAAGATTAAAAAATTAAAAAAAAAAGAAGTAAAATAATTGTTGGCGGGTTGGCTTTTCAAACGACGCTTTTCAACCCGACCTATATGGGTTGAACCCGTCACGGCCAACCCGCAACCCGCAACCGCAGTTTGGCCCGTATTACCACCTCTACTATTCGGGTTGTCCCAACCTCCCATTGTAGGTTCCGAGGAGGCTCAAGGGGCCCATCGCGAAAACCCGTCGGTGGCCCAATGTCGTTCTTAAATAATCCAAATAGGGACCTTCCAGATCTTGGAAGCTATTGAAAACGCAACCCCAACTCGCCGGATTCGCCAAGTAACCCTCCTTTTTGATCTCGGAGTCAGGATCTGATTCCTTGTATTTCAGAACAGTAGTAGAAAGATGCTCCTTTTTAAAAGACGGTGCTCTGGGGATCTCGGAGAACTCGACCACCCTCCGATCTCTAATGCTGTCAATATTCTGCCAACAGATGTTGTTAATGGAGGCGAAGAGCGCCCCAGAAGAGTAGAAAATAATCCTCGGAATGCCCAGATGGCGGGAAATCCTGAGGGTCCAGCCGAGGAAGAAGTCGGAGATGATGGCCACTGGAGTTGAAGGGTGCGAGTTGAACCACTGGATAATTGGGTCCTGAAGCTTGGAGAGAGCATTGATCATGGTGTTATTTTCCGGCAGTGCCAAGCTCTCTGACGTTTTCGACGCCAGGAGGGATTTGGGGTGTGAAGGGAAGGGAAGGATAAGGGTATGAACGGCGACGGGTTGGGCACGGAGGAGAGACTGGAGGAGGGAGAGGTTTTTGGGAGTGACGATGAGGGTGATGGATAAACCTCGAAGAGCAAGCCGGCGGTTGAAATGGAGGAGCGGGAGGATGTGGCCTTGTGCTGGGGAAGGAAATATGAGAATGTGAGTTTTAGACATGGCTTCTCAAGGCCGGCGATGGGAGAAATATTGACGGAGCCGGCGGAAAATGCAGAGTTGAAGGCAGAACTGAGCTGAAGAACTGGGAATAGGAATGAGAATTGAAAGCTTGATTGGACGTCACTTAGCTAGAGAATCTATTTCCATCACTGATTGTGCTGTACAAAGCACTCAAATTTTAAAAAACAAATTAAGAGCTGATGAGAATTTGAGATATATGACTAGGAATAGGTAGAAGTATAGAACTTGATACTGTCGTGGCAGCTACAACGTGAGTTCCTTTCTTTGTATTTGAATTTGGTATCAGATTCAGCTACGCTACTCCCGCCTTTCTTTCTTCTTTACCCCTTTCATTACTATTAAATTAAGTTTTGGCCACAAAAAAAATACTATTAAATTAAATTTTATTATTTCAGATTTAACACATTATAAAATATTATTATAATATTATTTTAAAAGTACACAGATCAATTTATATTACTGAAATCTGATCTACATAGTTGATAGTTATAGTAAAAAAAAAAAACAAGGTAAAAAAATCTGCCTTAAAATAATAATAATAATATAATAATATGAACTTACTACATGATCTATGACATCCCCAGCCCTTAGCAGATCCACCACTCCTTTGGCCTTTCTCTAGCTCACTGGCCATTCAAGTTTCCGAGCATGTATGCGCCACACTGCCATTTACGCTCCTCAAGTCAGCAGTCTCTTGCGTATATCTGGTTCCCCCAAACCACCCCCCCCCCCCCACAAAAAAAAAAAAAAAAAAACTTCTCCCAGCCTAATCCCAAAAAAGACAAAATATAAACAAACAAAACAAAGCTAAACAGAAAGCCTCACCAGCATAATGATGTCGCATTTCTATGAGAAGATAAGACGCAATGCTCATCTCACCCACAAAATAACTTACTTATTCATGCTCGTGATCCGGTGCCTTAAAATACTTTCTTAAGTGGGTCCAACATACTAGGATTCATAGTATTTTTTTTTTTTCTTAAATGCACTCAGCGTCATCTTACAATATATTGTAATTCTATTTTGCTCTAAATATTTCTTAAGAGTGATTGTAACTTCATTGTTGGGCCCCCCTAAAAGTTCATTATCCAGCTTTTAGTACTTCTACAAAGCATTTAAGATGACTATTGGAAAGAATTCAAAATGATTATTAAAAAGTGTTAGAGATGGGTATTAACAAATAACAATATTTTATCCGTTATTTATTATAAGATCTAATTTTTTAAATAAGTTTATCTCTTTTTATAAGATCCTTTTTGAGTTTGTCTGAATATTTAATATAGTATTACCTATTTCACCCCTAATTTAATGTATTTAATACATTTTCTTTTTTCATTTATCTCATTACTATTCTCTCATATTTATTCATTTATATATAGGGATATATTGAAAAACAAAACTACATTTGCTACTTATTAATTGTTTTTAATTAATTTTAACTGTTTTTTTAAATCACGTAATTTAATTAAAAAGATCTTATAATAAGAGATGGAGTAAAACAAAAGATGGGTACTGAAAATATGAAGCAAACAAAATACTTGAGAATGCAAAAATATTTAATATTTTTAGGACACTTCAAATTTCAAAATACTTCTAGATACTAATCTAACCGAACCACATTTATGTTTCAAATGCATTGAGTAGGTAATCATCATCGTGCATTGAGCTGAGTTAATGCTTCCACTAACTGGTCCAACTCCTTCCCCGACCTCCCCTCCTCACTTACGCTCCTGTGAGCTTTCTCCCTCAGTGCTTTTGTCCTTTCTTTTTCAGCACTATCTGCACCCATGGATCTTGCTACTATCCGACCCAATTCCCCCGGGTCGGGTACTGAGTCCGCTCCTTCGCACACTCTTACCGCCCCCACGCCCTTGTCATCCACCATCAGCTTGGCGTTCACGAACTGGTCAGCCTCCATAGGCCACCCCAGAATCATGACTCCGGCTACTATGGCCTCCGACAGCGAGTTCCACCCACAGTGACTCAGAAACCCGCCGACGGCTCTGTGATTCAGTATAGCCACTTGGGGCACCCAACTTCCTATCACGAAGCCCCGCCCTGAGACCCGATCCTCAAACCCCTCTGGCACAACGCCGTACCCTTCTTCCACTTGTTGTGGCGTGCCGGATTTTACCACCCATATGAATCGGGTATTGGATCGTTCCAACCCGGCTGCTAAGGCTGCCATTTGTTCTCGTTTCAGAAACTTTTGACTCCCGAAGCACACATACAACACAGACCCATCCGGGCAGCCGTCGAGCCAGTTGAACAAATCGGAATGTTCATCTGGGTACTGGTTAGCTTGATCGCCGCCGCTGTCGGGTCCAATCAAGCTCAATGGACCTACCACAAAGACCCGAGGGTGCTTCAATGTTGTTCTCAAATATTCCAAATACTCACCCTCAAGATCTCGGAAGCTGTTGAAAATACAACCCCAGCTCACGATATTCTCAAGAGAACTCTCCTTGACGAACTCTGAATCAGGATCGGATTCCCTGTAATTTCGAACTATAGAAGGAAGATGCTCCTCCTTAAACGACGGCGCTCCGGGAAAATCCGAGAACTCTATTACTCTCTGACCCCGTACAGCCTGCGTGTTTCGCCAGCAAAAGTTGATAATTAAGGCCAACAGAGCACTCCCTGGGTAAAACGCAATTCTGGGAATTCCCAAATGAACGGAAAGTTTGAGAGTCCAGCCGAGGAAGAAGTCAGATATAATGGCCACCGGCGGTGAAGGGTGGGACCTGAACCACTGGATAATTGGGTCTTGAAGCTTGGAGAGAGCGTTGATCATGGAGTAATTTCCGGCATTCCAAGCTCCCTGACGTTTTCGACGCCAGGAGGGATTTTGGGGTGTGAAGGGAAGGGAAGGATAAGAGTGTGAACGGCGACGGGGTGAAGACGAAGGAGAGGGTGGAGGAGGGAGAGGTTTTTAGGGGTGACGATGAGGGTGATGGATAAACCTCGAAGAGCAAGCTGGTGGCTGAGATCGAGGAGGGCGAGGATGTGGCCTTGTGCTGGGTAGGGGAATATGAGTACGTGAGATTTCGACATGGGTGCCCAAGCTGACGATCGGAGATATCTCGGCCGAGCAGTCGGAGGAGGATGCAGAGGTGAAAGCGGAACGCAGACGCTTGGCTGTTGACCAAAAGGAAGATGAGTAAAAGACTCAATTATTCACTTGCTGTATTTTTCATCAGTCGATGTCTATCCAATAAAGCTATGATTCTGGGGTGCTCTTTGTCCGTCTTGATTGGGCTTTGACCAATCACTCGATTCTTTTCCTAGCAATTTAAGGGCTAATGAGAATTTGGGAAAAATTAATTAATACCTCAGTTTCTTTCTTTGCATTTTATTCTTAATATGACAATTATTTTGCTAATTTGAGTGCATTAGAAAAATTTGTTAAAATAGTTATTTATAATAAATAAGTATTACCTTTGATCTTAAATATAAGACTTAGTTGAGTAATTTGAGTAGGTTAAGAAAATAAGTTAAGTTAGTTATTTATAATAAATATGTATTGTCTTTCTTAAAATATCCTTACTAATCAAGTTTATGGATTAGAGTTATCATTATTAGAAGGATTACTCTAAAAAAATAAATAAATTTAAGAGACAAAATAATAAATGTCTTATAGTTATTATCAAAATAAAAATCAAATGAGATCTTATATTAAGGATTAACGTATATTGTCCTTCTTAAAATATTTTACTATTCACATTTGAATTAACTAGAATTATTATTTGATAGAACATTTAACAAATATAATCATTATAAAAACTATTTTTTTAAAAAAAGTAAAATACAAGCGGATTGAAGTGTCATGATATTCATATCGCCAGTAAAATCGGGACAGAAGGAAGATGCTCCTAAAACGACGACGTTTCGTCAGTTTTGAACGTGGCTATACGACAGCCGCACATGAAGATAAGATTGGCACGCATCTTTTTTTGCTTTTGTTTCTGTACTAATATAGCCCCGTCAAGCGTAAACCAGTCAACGTCAACATTTTTCTCGTTGGCGAGCAATGGCATATTCTATATTTTTTTCAACCTGTTTAAAATATTTTATAAGTAATTTTTTTGAGTATAATTTATGAAATATAAGAGAAGTAAGTAAGAAGAATTTTATCTCCTATAAACTTCCTTAAAAATACTTATATAAGTTATGTCAAACAAACATTTATATAATTGTTTAAAATTTAGTTAGATCAACGCGTATCAATTATTTATGTAATCAATTCTCAATTGCTATTTTCATTTGAAAATTACCTTTTTCGGTGTACATGTATACGACTTATGAGTTTAAAAAAAAAAAACACTAACAATAACAACAATATTTGCATGGGATAATTTTCTTCATTAAAAAACGATATAATGCCCGCAGGTCAGCGTCGGTGAGCATAAAGAACAACGTAAATTCATTCTAAATATTAAAGGGATTTATAAAATCAAAATTATATTATTCATTAATAATAGAAATATTCAACGTCGTTTCTTTCAAAACATATTTTTATTATTTTTTCCTATATTAATCAAATTTCGAGCCTACTTGATTCGAGGACATCTAATTGAGTCAGTGATTCCACAAGGTCATCAAATTCTTTCGACGACCTTCCTTCGCTGCTCACACATTTTTGGGCTTCACGTCGGAGTTGCTTTGCTCTTTCCTTTTCCGGCCTATCCACACCTATTGACATCCTTATAACCTGACCCAAGTTATCCGGGTCGGGCACCGAGTCCGCTCCCTCACATACTCTCACTGCAACGCCCTTATCCTCCACCAATAGCTTTGCATTCACGAACTGGTCGGCATCCATAGGCCACCCCAGAATCATAACTCCTGCCACTATTGCCTCCAATACCGAGTTCCATCCACAATGACTCAGAAACCCGGCAACCGCTCTGTGACTCAGTATTGCCACCTGGGGCGCCCAACCCTTTATCACGAAGCCCCGACCCTTTACTCGATCCTCGAACCCGTCTGGCACCACGCCGTGTCCTTCCTCCATTTGTTGGGTCGTTCCGGGTTTCACGACCCATATAAATCGGGCCTCCGATCTTTCCAACCCGGATGCCAGAGCCTCCATTTGTTCTCTCTTGAGCAACTTCTGACTCCCGAAGCACACGTACAACACAGAACCATCAGGGCAGCCATTGAGCCAGTTGAGTACATCAGAGTTGGCCTCATTATTCGGGTTGCCCCGACCTGCGCCATTGTCAGGTCCGAGCAAGCTCAACGGCCCCACTGCGAAAACCCGTCGGTGCCCCAGCGTCTTCCTTAAATAATCCAAATACGGGCCTTCGAGATCATGGAAGCTATTGAAGACGCAACCCCAACTCGCCATATTTGATAAGTAACCCTCCTTTACGATCTCCCAATCAGGTTCCGATTCCTTGTATTTCAGAAACATGGCAGGAAGATGTTCATGCTTAAACAACGGTGCCCCGGGGATATCAGAGAACTCCACCACCCTCCGATCTCTAATGTCTTCGATATTCTTCCAACAGATGTTAGTAATGGAGGTCAAGAGCGCACCAGAAGAGTAGAAAGCAATCCTCGGAATTCCCAGATGGCGGGAAATCCTGAGGGTCCAGCCGAGGAAGAAGTCGGAGATGATGGCCACAGGTGGTGAAGGGTGGGACTTGAACCACTGGATGATCGGGTCTTGAAGCTTGGAGAGAGCAGCGACGACGGGTGAGTTTCCCAGTTGGCCGAGATCTTGGACGTTTTCGACGCCGCGAGGGAGAGTGGGGTGAGAAGGGAAAGGAAGAAGAAGGGTCTGAATGGTGGTGGGGTGGGTGGAGAGAAGAGGGTGGAGGGTAGGGAGGTTCTTGGGGGTGACGATGATGGTGATAGGGAAGGCTCTGAGAGCTAGCTGGTGGGTGAAGTCGAGAAGAGGAAGAAGATGACCTTGGGCAGGGTATGGAAAAACCAGGATGTGAGGCTTGGCCATGGCTGCTTGGCACGCAGACCAAATAGAGAAACAGAGAAGCTTCAAGTGCAGAAAGAAAGAAGACCACGAAGAAAAACTGAGTGATGGTGTGATAACGTGTGATAGTGAATTTTTAGGTCCCAAAACAATTAATTGCAATTAAAATTTGAAATTTATGTAATCCATATATATATATATGAACACTAAGAAGATGATTACAGTTAACTATTCTAAAATTTATTATACCCTGTATTTATATTATATTTAACTAAATTTAAAAAGTATTTCTTTTTCAGTGTAATCTTTTGATTTTTGGTTTGGTCAGTAATAAAATATTAGTTTGATTTAACCCTCAACATAATAATAAATGTCAATAATAAAATATTAGTTTGATTTAACCCTCAACATAATAATAAATGTCATTAAAAAGCGAGATTGAACATAATCTCTTAAATTAAAAAATGTAAACTTTTTTTTTAGACAAAATAATCAAAAACGTGTAAGCGAAAGCATTTGAATTGAAGGGAAGCGAAGGGAAGGTCATGCGCGGATTCTTTTGGACGTCGGTCATGAAAATGGATGCACCTAATTATTGGACCCCAATACTGTTGAATAATAAGTAATTATGACGATTAATACATAAGTATTTATAATTTTATTTATTTTTAATTTTTTTATTGATTTTTCTTTTTATTAGCTTTTTTTAATCACGCATAAGACGATCTGAAAGTGTAAGAACCTAATTAAAATTCAGATAAAATTATAAGACTCTACAGAATAATTTATCAAAAAATGGAAAAAAAATTGCCCGAAATAATATGGGTGATGGTTAGAGCTTCGCGTCACCAAAATAATTACGAACCACAAAAGCTACCTTGAGAAACTAGAAGTCCAACTCCCGATGGATCAGAGCATTTAATGACTATTGGGATACTTTGGAAAACTAACTCCTAACTTTAATTATTTCCTCCTCATCATATTTTTTTTTATCCTTTTTCTTATTTATTATAAGAATATGATTAAAAAATATAAATATATTTTTAATTTATTTATTATTTTTAACTAATTTTATCTGATTAGTTATTATTCATAAATTAGTTATTTGAAACTTATAAGAAGAACCAGAGTTGGGTAACATTTCATGCATAATTTTAATTTCTTCCTCTATGAGTATATTCTTCTTGTTCTTAATATAGGATTTAATTATTAGGTAAAATTTCATGCATAATTTTAATTTCTTCCTCTGAGTATATTCCTCCTGTCCTTAACATATGATTTAATTATTAAATTGATTTTTTTTGCTAAAACATAGGTATCCTCTTATTGGAGATAATCCTAATTGAGGCACTGTCAGGTACTAAATGTGAGTACTTCTCCTAACAGGGATTCGAACATTAGTTAGTCATATTGTGAAGAACTAGCCTCTTCCGCCAAACTCAACCCCCTGTTGGTAGTTGTTAAATTGATTTTTGTACTAAATGGAAAACTTATTTCTCATAATTATCAATATTTTCTAAATCATCTATATTGATACTCCTTCAATTATAATTAAACAGGTAATATAAAGAAAGATATTAAAGAAGATGATTATAACGTTTTAAGAATATTGAAATATTTTTTGGTGCATTGAAAATCTTAAAGTATTTTTTTAGATGCGTTTAGCATACTAAAATATTTTTTTAGTACATTCATCATGAAAACAACAACAAAAAACTTCAAAATACTATACGTACCTAGAAAATACTTATATAGTATTGAATGAATTACAAAATATTTAAAATATTGGATGTACCTAAGAAAATATTTCAGGGTATTGAATATACTTTAAACCTATTTTAAAATCCTAAAAATACAAAATATTTATTTAAAGGGTACTTATCTTGTAATTCGAAATATTCGATTAAAATTTTTGAAGATTTTGTCTATATATACAAACTTTAAATATTATAAAATTATTTATGTGTTTTTTAGTCTTAAAAAATAATCATAAGAGAAGAAGAACTATTTGGGAGGGGTAAGAAAATTAATTTTTTTTTAATTAGTCATTTAACAATCTTAAAAAAAATTTCAATGAGACCTCATGTTCTGACGAGGAATTTGTTAAAAGTGTAGGGTTGAATTGGATTTTAATATTTTAATTAGATTTAATTGGGATTCTTCCTATTTTCCTATTTAACGTATGTGGAGAATTTGATAAAATGAATATAAGGAGTTTGATGTGAGTTGTTTTTCCTTTTTGTATATATACAAGTGTAAGTGACTTTTTTAATTCATACATACTGTTACATGTGACATGGAGTTTTTTCGTTTCGCTTCTAAAAAAAGGCTATAAGCCTATAACAATAATAACAGAAATCTTTATACTTTAGCTACCCCTTCTGCTGACAAATGCACCTTCTTGATTATACTACCTCCGGTTCTTAATATAAGATCCCGTTTGACTTTTATTTTGATTCTAAATATAAGACCCCAATCCACTTTGTCTCTCATATTTACTCAATTTTTTCCAAGATAATCTTTCTAATAATTGTAATTCTAATTAATATACTTGATTAGTAAGGATATTTTAGGAAAGACAACTCATATTTAGGACAAATAACTAACACAACCTACTTCCTTAATCTCCTCAAACTAGTCAACTGGCTCTTATAATTATGACCGGAGGTAGTATTTTGGACAGAAGCCGGATTCAGGCTTCTACCTAATTTCGGTAGTTGCAAGGGATTTATAGGGTGTTTAGATAAAACCAAATCATGATTTACAGATAATTTTTAGAAAAAAAAGTAATTTTTAAAAATAGATTTTAGAAGAATAAATTTTGTGAAAAATTAATTTTAATAAGATAAAAGTATTTGGATAATTGTTATCAGAAACACTTTCATATATGTAAATTACTAAAAAAACATATGTTAATATGATAATTACATAAAAGATAGATTTTATAATATATTTTTATTTGAAGTAATAAATTTGTTAATAATATATTTTTTTGCCAATATAATAAATAATATAATTAATAAATAATTAATGTGTATATGTATTTATAAAATATAAGATTAAATATGTTTTTAGAAAAATGATTATTTTTTTGCCAATTGAAAAATATTATTTTTCTTAAATATTTTAAACATGAAATCGCATAACATTTTTTTATAGCTAGTTTTTTTTAACAACATACTACTTTTAATTTTTAATATAAGAGTTATTTTGAAATTTAATTTGATTCTAAATATAAAACCCTAACCTATTTTGTTTTTCATATTTATCTATTTTATTTTAAAATAGTTCTTGTAGTAGTTACACATGTTAAATATTTCATCAAATGGTACTTCTATAAAGCCTGTTTGGATACTATCCCAAACCATGGTTTGGAGCCATAGTTTGGGTGAAAAAGTTGCCAAACAAGAGGCAAAACTAACAAATCATGGTTTTGGACTCAAAACAATAATTTTAGAAAAAGTAAATTTATTCTGCTTCTGGCTCAAATTGGAGAGTATGATTATACCTATCAGAGTAGATCTCAGCCATAATATGACTTTAACACCCTTCAATTATTTTTTTATAAACATATTTAATCTTATATTTTATAATATATATATACACATATTAATTAATTATTAATTACATTATCTTATATGTTATTAATTATGTTGGTAAAAAATATATTATTAAAAATTTTATTCCTTCAAATTAAAATATATTATAAAATCCATCTTTTATATAATTATCATATTAATTTATGTCTTTTTTTAGTAACTAGCACATATAAAAGGTGCTTCTGATAACAGCTATCTAAACACTCTCATTTTATTAGAATTACTTTTTCACAAAACCTATTCTTCACAAAATCTATTTTCCCAATAATCTATTCTCCAGAAGCTATTCTCCAAACTATGGTTTTTATCCAAACACCCCTATTAGAAAGAGTATTTTAGAAAAAATAATATCTATTTATTACAAATAACTAACTTAACTAATTTTCTTAATCTACTCAAATTAGTTAACTAACTTTTATATTAAAGACTAGAGGTAGTATTACAATGTAAAAAAAAAGGACCACATTTTCCAAAAGCAACTTGTTTTTGCTTTTCATAAAACCATGGTTTGGGTGGGTCAAACCATGGTTTTGGAGCCAAACCATGGTTTCATAAAAATGTGGGGTGTTTGGCAATCTAAATTCTAAAACCATGGTTTGAGCTCTAAAAGTGACTTTGGCAAGGCGTCCGCATTCAGTGCTCATCACCTGATGAGCAATCTGGGCCGTCCAGATTTAATATTTTTAAGTAATTATTTAAAAATAGAAAAAATTATATTTTTAAAGAATGATAGTTAAGAGATTATCTTTATTTTTATCCTACACCTATTAAAATAATTATTTTTAAAAAAATAAAAATAAAAATAAATTTGGACCGTCCAGATCTGATGAGTATTGGGTGCTCATCAAAACTGATGAGCATCCAATGCAAATCCCTTTGACAAGGCTGCCAAACACTCCCTAATATTATACATATATCAACATGTTGGGTCTATTTGGAGCTAGGTAATCATATGAGGCCTGTTATTCCGAATAAAATTGGTCTGTATTATGGGCCCATAGGTCTTTTTCTAAGCCCAGAAAATAGCAACAGATTGGTCATAATCAGGATATCTCACGTTTGCAAAAACACATGATGTGACTAGCAGGATTGGGTTAGCAGAAAGGGTTTCTTCCTCATAACATGACGAATCAATGTGCAAATTGCTGTTGCGAAAGGTGTCCACATTTAGCTCCCTACAGTGTCTCGAATTGAATTGCCTTTAATCTAGTTGGAGGATACATATGCCTAGGGAAAAAAAAAAGCACATGATGTGGACCAATGAGGTTGAGTCTAGAGAAAGGAGCTTGTCCCTCACAACACAAAAAACTAAGGTTTGAATTTTCACTAAGAAAAGTGTTCATATTTAATACCCAACAGTATCTCAAATAATATTACTTTTTTTTTTATATATAAGAAAGAGGGCCTAGCCCATCAACTCAGAGAATACAAAGGTGGGGATAGAGATCCCAAACTATCTTCATGAATAAGGGTCCACAGTGCATCTGGGACCGTATCTAAGAAAGTAAACCCATGCATGCTGTTAAGGCCTCTTTTTGCAATCTGATCATCAACTCTATTTGCCTCTCTCGGTACATATTGCACCTGCAATTTCCAATTCTTCCCTCTCATGTCCCTTGCCAAATTCTAGATTGAGGAGGCACTTGACAGATTATAACTAGGCTTGTTAACTCTATCAGCTAGCTCTTTCGAATTAGATTCCAAGATGATCTGGCGGAAGCCTAAATCCCATGCTGTCTTCATCCCCATTAGAATAGCCCATTCCTCAACTTCAATAGCAGAACAGATGCCCAAATTTTTTGAGAAACTTGCAATCCAGTCACTGTTGCTATTCCTCAAGACCCCTCCACAGGCAGCTTTGTTAGAAGGCACATGAACCGATCTGTCAAAATTACATTTTATCCACCCCTCGTTAGGTTTTCTCCATTTGACAATTATGGGCTCAGTCGTAATAGTGCTATCAGAGTTAAAGTCATGAAAGATGTAGTTCCTATAGGAATTGAGAATCACGTTGTCCAGGTTCTCAGGTTTAAGGAAACCTATTTGAAAGATGTGTAAATTGCGCCAGTTCCACAATTTCCACATGGTCACTTCCCATAGCTGCGACCAAGGGACTTCACTATTAAATCCAATGCTCTCCTTTAAATTGAAGTTAACCCAATCTGAGAGGCTTTTGGAAAAGAAATGAAGTTGCCATTTAGGGTGCACCAATTTTTCCCAAAGTCCTCTGGTATATCTACAGTCTCTCATAATATGTAGAATATCTTCCACTTGATTAGCACACCATAAGCATAAGGGGTTTGTTGAGTTCCATTTGCAGCGTCTCTCATTAGTAGGGAGCCTGTCTTGTGCCATAAGCCATAAGAAAACTCTAACTCTTTCTACTCCTTTCCATTTCCATATGGCATTGAAGTTTATCTGGGATGAGGATGAACCCATAGTTTCAAACATCCAGTAGGCATCTTTTAATTTAAATCAACCAGTGTTGTTTCCTCTCCATGCTATTAAATCACTTCCAAGCGTCTCATGTGGAGGGCATTTGGCAACAATAATATTAATAGCTGTAGGAGTAAGAAATGTGCTCAACTGATTATAATCCCATTGTCCATTTGAGCTCCACTTAGCAACAACTGACGTGAGTTCATTCGTTGCCAAGGTTCTCGTGCAAGCATCTTTCAAATAATACTTTGGCTTCAACCAAGCATCAATAAAGAAGTTAACCGTTTGCCCCTTACGCACTTGCCAGCAGATCCCATCCTCAATAATTTCTTATTGTTGGCATAGAAATTTCTAGAGTATTGAATCACTAGCTCTGGGGATCCATTTTGCCTCCTCTCTTATCTGAATATACTTCTATTGGAGAACTTCGATCCAAAGCTTGTTATTTTCATGCTTCAATTGCCAAGCTAATTTGGCTCCATAGGCTTTGTTCATTGACGCTAGCTTTTGGAACCTTAGTCCTCCCACATTCTTTGGTTGGCAAAGCTTGTCCTAACCAATAAGATGCCATTTTCTTTCCTGTAGATCACTCCATATGAAACGTCTTTGGAGTCTCTCAACCTCATCACAGATGGCCACTAGTAACTTGGCTACTTGCATTGTGTACAGAGAGATAGTACTTAGAACTGATCTAGCTAGAGTGATGCGGCCTGCTAGAGATAGGCAATTAGTCTTCTATTTCGCCAGTTTCTATTGGACCTTCTCCACTATGTACTTAAATTTCTCCTTTTTCCTCCTTGTTCTTGCAATCGATACCCCAAGATAAGTACCAATATCAGCGGCATTCTTCATCCCCGTAATATTCCTCATTTCAATTATTTGGGATGGTTTGACATTATGAGAAAAGAAAATGGATGACTTTCCTAGATTTATTTTTCCCCTGAGGTAGCACAAAAGGATTATAGACAATCAAGCATGCAATGAGCTTGCTAGTTCGTAGCCTCTCCAAATAGTAACAGATCATCTGCAAACATCAAGTGTGAAATATAAGGGCCCTTTTTAGTAACCCCTATAGGCTACCAACTCCCATCTTGCACCATATCAAAAATTAAATGGGATAATCAGTCCATACAAAGCACAAAAATATAGGGTGATATCGGGTCACCCTGTCTCAGTCCTTTCTGAGTAGAAAAGAATTTTGTTTGAGTACCATTCCAGATTACATTGACAGAGACAGTAGTGATACATTCCATTAGCAGATCACAAAAACACCCTTCAAATCCAGCAAGAATTAAGGTTTCATGAATGAATTTCCAAGATAAGCAATCATAAACCTTTTTGAGGTCAATGTTCATAGCCACCCGTCCTCTACGCCCCCTAGCCTTATCCACTTGATGAATTATTTCTTGGCCAATAATAATATTATCCTGGATATGACATCTAGGAATGAAACTCGCTTGGAAAGGGGAAATGACACTGTCTAACATGCTTTTGAGCCTACAAGTCAAAATTTTTGTTATACATTTGTAGTGCACCGTACACAGAGAAATTGATCTAAAATGAGAAATAGTCTCAGGTCTATCACATTTGGGGATCAAAGCAATGAGAGTCTGGTTAGCTTCAGCGATAGAACTTGACCCTTCAAAGAAATTTTTAACAAAGCTACACACTCCCTTTCCTACAGTTTTCCAATTAGATTGAAAGAAAATAGGAGGAAACCCATCCATTCCAGGGGCTTTATAAGGGCCCATCATAAAAATAGCCTTTTTAATTTCTTCATCACTAGGAACAAAGGCCAGATTAGAATAATTAAAATCATCCAAGTAGGGAAAGATAATAGATGTATTAAGGAATGATAGAACCCGGTTATCCTCTGAAAAAAGCTCTTTGAAAAAGCCAATCACCAAAGATTTGAGCTCATTCTCATTCAAAATCCAAACATTGTTAGCATCTTTCAAAGTTGCAATCTGATTCCGCCTTCTTCTGAAAGTAGTCTTCAAGTGATAAAAGCACGTATCTCGGTCACCCTTGTTCACCCACTCCCCATGAGATTTCTGGAACCATTTTAGCTCCTCCTGTCGCAGCACCTCTTCTAATTCATTCTGCAGAATTATCTCAAGCTCTTGCAGGAAATCAGAGTTCGCATAAGCTAGAGATTTTTGAATTCCTTGGAGACGAGCCATAATTTGCTTCTTCTTCTTTTCCACCATTCCAAAAACTTCTCTATTCCAAATCTTCATAGTCTGTGAAAACTTATAAAGGTTTTCTTCCAAATCCTCTTCGTTACTCCATTCTTTCCCAGAAAGGACTCGAATTCTTTGTGCATTAGCCACATCGCCTCAAACCGGAAAGGACGAGGAGCATGCTGCTGGTTCTGGCTTTTATGAAAAGACACCAAAAGAGGATTGTGATATGAAAACTTGGTTCTTGGCAAGACCTGTACCCCTACTTGTGCGAATTCCAGGAGAAAAGGAGAGTTTTTGAGTCCTCTGTCCAAACACTAGAAGAAGCGTCTATATCCATTGATAATTGGGCCTTTCCAAGTAAACCGTGGGCCCACTGCTCCAAGGTCCGTTAAATTACAGTTATCCATCTGATTTTTGAACCAATTCGTTCTGGCCTGAGTGGCCCTAACACCATCAATTCTTTCATCACCGGTGAGAATGTCATTAAAATCCCCATAAACCATCCAAGCATCTGAAATATTAAAGGACATCAACTTTAATTTATGCTAGAGAATGTGCTGAAAATTCGAGTGAGGAATTGCATAAACTACAATGAGTAGGATTTTCTTCTGGTCTTCCTCCCACTCAAAATGAAAAAATTGCCTATCTTGTTTGATGATTTTTATTCTGCTACAGTCCTCCTTCCACATTGCAACTAAGCGACCTAATCTTCCCTCACTGGGAATAATAACTATTTTATTAAAGCCCAACCCTTTGAGCTTTTCAAGTTTCCTCAGATCATCACATCGGGTTTCAGCCATGACAATAAGATCGGGCTTGTATCGATTAACTAAGACTTTCATATTAGGTAGAAGGTCCTTACCACAAGCACCTCTACAATTCCAGTATATAAATTTATCCATTAAAAAATGGGAAAAAAAAAGAAAAAAAATGTTGGGGTAACCCTAGGCTTATTCTAATTGGGTCTCAGGGACAAAGGAGCCCATACTCTCAACGGTCCCAGAAGCAACAACCTCCATTGGGCTTTCCAGTCTGTTCTCCCCATTCGGTGTGGCCTCTAGAAGCATCTCGACACGGTCTTCCAATAACGCATCCCCTGGATCCATTTCTTCAACAGGGACCTCCTTGATGGGCTATGAATAGTGGGCAATTGACCCAGCTTCATCTATCCCTCCGGGAGGGAGAGTTGGGCCTGTAAGAAGAAGCAGCCCATTTTCGTTGGTGTTCTTATATGGCCTCTAAGTAGTCACAACCCCCTGGTTCTCCAGTGTTATCCCTTCTCCCTCCTCACGTGCTCTCTTGTTTGCTTGTTTTGTCTCATTTTAGGCTTCTACTTTTTTCAATCCCAACCCCCTTTCTCCACTATTGCTCTCCCTTTGCGCACTAACTTATCCCTTCCCCGTACCACTCTTCCTTCCCTTCCTCTGCTTTAACATACTCTGCAGTCCCAAGTCGTGGTGATCCTAAGATTGTCGTTCTGTAGCACTATCACTCTCCCTCCTGCTATCAGGCTCCCTATTCTCCTCCTCCACGTCAGCAAGGATTCCAAATCTTGAACCCGGTTTGACAGTTCGACCCTGTTCATGTTGCTTGTCCCTTTGTCTTCGTTGCCAGCATGGTTTTTGAACTACCGACCAAGAATCCATACCTTGGCCGTTAACCATCATCTCATCATCATTAGCTTGTCTCTTCTCAGTTCCTTGAGCATTCATTGCTTCCCCTTGTCTTTGGGTGTTGCAATTCAGCTTACATTCCTCAACTGTGTGCCCATAAACCCCACACCTTGTACAGAGAAGATGAAGCCCCTTGTATTGCGGGTAGTAATCTTCCCCATCAAGATGAAAACCAGACATCAGTTGCTTATTGAGATCAACCAGGATGCATGAACGAGCATAATGTCCTCTGATGTGAGATGCTGTGCTGAAATCTATTTTTAAAGTCTTGCTGATCCTATCCCCCATAAAAGACAACGCCTCAGCATGGTAATACTCTATAAAGATACTCAAGAACCAAACCCATACTGCAACCTTGTCGATTTTAGCAGTAGATGATTTAAAGTTTGGTTCCCAAGGTGTCACTGTCAGGTAATGGTCATAAACCATCCAAGGCCCCCCAGTCAACACTTCCATGTAGTCTCTCTTGTTAGTTAGTTTAACAATGAAGAAACCATTCCCGATATCAATTAGTTTTATGACGCCTTTCTTCGCCCACATCTCTTGTAATATTTTCGCAAGCGCTTTGAAGCCAATAGTTCGGCCAAGCAGCTTAACAATCACTGACTGCTTCCAAGCACGGTGGAACTTCCTTTTCATCCTCTTTGAGAATCTAAAGGTTGGGAAGTTCCTTTTCGGATTCTCAATGACCTGAAAATCCTCTTCATCCTCTTCTATTGAGTCTTTCTCATCTTTTTCCTCTTCAGAATCGGACTCGACCTCTTCAGGCAGCACCTCCCCCTTTGACGTTTCGTTGGAGGTCCCTTTCAACCTCTGCAAATGAGGCTCTCTTGTTCCCTGTTTCTCTGAAGTTAGTGCCTAACGGCGGCCACTGTTGAAAATCGTTTCCAACCGTAGTCCCTCCTTTGATCTTCTTTGCACTCCTGCTAATCAAATCATCCTCCTCTCTCGATGGAGAACGTTCGGTCGACTTTGTCATTGCGCGGGTAGAGAGCACGAGAGCCATAATTACGCTCTGACTTCTTTAGTCGGAATTAACAAAGCAATGTTGATCGCAAATAATATTACTCATATTACCTGGTCCATGTCAGAAAGCCAAGATCCAGAAAATGCGCGGATATTAGGTGATGGGGTCTCCAGTTATACGTTGTACCCAAAAAAAAAAAAGTTGTAGTACACTTCATATATAGTTATATTTTCTTTTCTATATTTTGCCGGATACATTTTCTTTTTGCATTCACCATTAAATGTATGAACGCATTCATATTAAAATCAATAAGATGTTCTCATGGTTATAGAGGTTTATTTTATCATTTATGAATAGTAGTTTTTATATAATTTTTTGATCATTTAAAAATCGTATTTTTTCCCTTCCAAAACTTTTTATTACTTTCTTCCGGGGCCTATTAATCATTGTGACATGATCTACAAAAATATTATATAAATGGGAATTTTTTTTAAAAAGCACTTTTAAAAAAAAAATTATATTTAGGTCAAAATGCCTTAAGAAAGTATGTGCACGGGTGACGCAAACAGAAAGTACTAATTAGTTTCTTTCTTGGTTGGGCAACATTTTTATCCACTGGGGATAAGGTCACGTATTTTTCAATAAAAGCAGCTTATGTAATCACTCCACCAAATCCTTTATATAAAAGGGAAATAGCCGAATCATTAATACTAAATAACATGGTTAAATTAATTTACTGTTTTTAGAAAATACCCATATTAAATGTTTCGTATTATATCAATGAAGGTTGATTTAGTTAATAAGAAATTGACTCATAACTTATAGTGTTTGATATTGTGGCTTCTCAGTAACACCAACTTAATTATTTCATATAATTAAAGGGCGTAATGGAAATAATGCGGTATGTTGGCAAAAAATTGGAAATAATAAAGTAAATAGATAAGACAATGGTGCAAAATATTTCTTATATTTAGGATAAATAACACTTCTAAAATTTTCTTGAGTGAGCCTAGTAATAATATTGTGCACTATAATTGTTAGGAAAAAAATATATACTGTGCACTATACTCCCTCTTATTCTTACCATGAGAGATAGGTAACCAATTTATGAATATTAAAATATTAATTAAGTTAATTATTTATGATAAATATGTGTTAATTTTTTTATAATATCCTTTCAAACCATGTGCATTGTAAAAATTTCTTTATAAAAATTTTCTTACTATATACAGTTAATAAAGATAATTTAGTAAAAATTATAAATATTTTAAATAAAGTAGATCGAGATTTTATATTTAGAATTAATATAAGAGATAATAGTCAATGTATCATAGTTGGGGTTTGGATTGGTTTGGTAATTCTCATTATTTGAGAATCTACTTTTGCTTAATTGCTTAATTATCGGCAAGTATGCAGCTCAACCAGGGAAGTCAAATTCTGTTGCATTTTTTAATCCAAAGAAAGTTCAAGCAGCTTTTGACTTTGTTTCAATTTTTCACGTACTACCTCCGGTCCTAATTATAACACCCAGTTGGCTAATTTGAGGAGATTAAAAAAAAGTTAAATTAGTTATTTGTAATAAATATGTGTTGTCTTTCCTAAAATATCCTTACTAATCAACTATATTAGCTAGAACTAGAATTATTAGAAGGACTACCTGGGAAAAAAATACATAAATATGAGAGACAAAATGGATTGGAGTCTTATATTTAAAACCAAAATAAAAATTAAATAGGGTTTTATATTAAGAACCAGAAGTAGTACGATGGAATGCCAAAGTCTAAACTATAGTAGTGTGTGTGTAATGACAATGGATTATCTCTCATGTATGTCAAGTCAGAACTCTCTATCGGTCATTTATTTTATCAACAACCCATGTCAAACTTCCATGTGACTGCCCATTGTTTAGGTGCCTAATTTGTTGATGGGTTGCATAATTTCAGGGTTTAGGCAAAACCATTTGAAAAATTTATTGTGCCAAAGTAATCATCATCAATCCTTGTATCGTTTTTCTAACCTTTTGGACTACCGAAATCGTCTATCAAGGTTTTATAATCAATAAATTCTAATACTTCACTTTCATAGATAAAAGCGTTGAGTTAGAGCTTTTATAATATAGTTGGTCTCATACAGAAATTAAACAATTTTGGTGTCATAATTGAGATTTCAATAGCCATTTAACTTCTCAAATTAACAATGAGGCCTCTAAGATAATCTATAGCAATAACTTGCTGCATATTTTTAGGCTATAAAGATTATAGAATCTTATAATTAATCCTCACAGCCCGTTAAGGAAGAATATTTAAAAACCAAAGGTTTTTACCAGGAACTCTTCATAATGCCTAGTCATTGGTGAGTGTAAAATATTATTAATACATATTGATTTAGATAATAAGCTATTCATTGGTTTTGTCATTTGAAGGTGAGACTGAATGGAACCCTGATTTACTCCGTTGGCTTATAACTTGATCTCATAGTTGATCCTAAGCAAGTTGAACAAACCAATTGCCATAATGAACTGGAAAGCTTGTGCATTACGAAGAGAATTAATCTTGAGATAAAGAAGTTTTCAAATTCATTCATAACTGCACCACAAATTTTTGACATGAAACATAACCCAATGAACAAGCTATCATTTAGAAATGCCCTTGTAGTTATCAGTGCCTTCATCACTTGACCGGACAAATCTACCCCAAAAGGGATGATCCTCCCAAATTCTGGACATTTCTTCTATCGGAATACCCTTAGTCTCTGGCACCAACTTGTACACGAAAGTCGTCATGATCACGACGAAACAACCGAAGAATATGAACAGCCCGAATTTCAGGTGACACAACATTAATGTGAATAACTGAGCAATTAGGAAGGTGCTGATCATGTTCACAGCAACTGTGAGACTCTGAGCAGCAGGCCTTACTTCAAGAGAAAAAACTTCACTGGGCACCAACCATCCTAGAGGACCCCAAGACCAGGCAAAACCAGCCACATAAACACAAATTACAGCGACAACCACAAATGAATACCACTGAGGCAACTTTCCAGGGTTCCCAGTTGTGCCAAATTCAACACCAATAGCAATTGCCATGATAATCTGTGACCAAAACATAGATGATATATATGCTTATAAGCATCTAACTGAAATAACCAGTGAGATATGGAATAAGATTTAAGAAGGAGACAAGGTGGAAAAGTTTTGTTTGATTTACCTGACAAACTAACATTTGAAGACCACCTTCAAGGAAGAGAGTTCTTCTTCCAAATTTATCTACGACAAGAATTGAAATCAATGTTGAGACAGGTTTAACACTGCCTATGATCACAGCAGACATGAGTGAAGCAGTGCTTCCAAAGCCAATTGATCTGAACAAGATGGGAGCATAGAATGTGATCACGTTCAGGCCAGTGAATTGCTGGAAGAAGGGAATTAATATTGCCATCACAAGCTGAGGCCTATACTTCCTCTTCCTCAAGGTTGCCCAAGGGTGTTTCACCTGCTTTGAGGCCTCTCTAGCAGCAACTAGATCATTAAATTCTGCATCAATGTTAGGTGTACCACGGAGTTTTATGAGCTGTTGTTTGGCTTCTTCAAGACGGTCACGTTCAACAAGAGAGCTTGGTGAATCGGGAAGGAAAAGGGACCCCACAAGGAAAATAATAGCAGGGACTGCTCCTAGCCCTAAGCTCAAACGCCATCCTTGACCATTCAATATTTTGGCAAAGTAGTAGTTCACAAGGTTGGCACCAAAGATGCCGATAGTTATAGATAATTGGAAACACATGTTTAAAGCTCCTCGGTACTTGTAAGGAGCCATCTCAGAGACGTAGATGGGCACAGACTGAAAATAAAACAGAATGTAAATTAAGAATCAAATAACAATAATCAAGCCGTTCAGGTAGCACCATATTGCAGCAGAATCAGACCCAGAAGCTAAGTCAGATTATTACCTGATTGGCACATCCAATACCAAAACCAAGTAACATCCGACCGACAATAAGCATCCACATGCGGATGGCTAATCCATTGAGCAATGCGCCTGTGACAAAGAAGACGCCGCCAATCATCATAGTCGCACGCCTTCCTAGCTTTCGTGTGATCGTGGATGCACCAAGACCGGAAATTAGAGCAGTCAGATACAAAGAAGACGTGAACAGCGTCAGGATCTGACTATTGAATTTACAGTATTGATTCGACGAAGCTTTCATGTTAGACTCTCGTTCGTATACAGATGGAAAGAATTTCTCAAGGAAGGAATCCATAGACGTAACTCCACCTACAAGAAAAAATAAAACGACCCCACATCAGAAATTTCATCCCTCCGGCGACACACCAAAATTCAGATAACTACACATCTTCTACAGCAGAAATTAATTAAAGAAGGGGAAATTGTGTTCATTTAGACATTTCATCAAACAGAGGATACATTAAAACAGAGATGCGAAATTCATTGACTGGATAAACACAAGGAATGAGCATCCAAGTGTAGTGAGTAAAATGAAAGTGGTAAACAGTAAAAAGGGGGTTGAATCATTTACCAGAAACCCCATGATCATAACCAAAGATTAAACCACCCGTGGCTGCAAGGACGCAAGTGAGGACGACCCTTGGGGTGAGTTCGCCTGGATATTTCATTGCAGTGTCCATAGCTTCGCCTTTCATGATTGAGTTACCACAGTGATACAACTCTAAATTCTTCCTTTGTTTTTTTGGTTGTTGATGCAGAGATACAAAGCGCTAAAACCTACTGGAGAAGAGAAAGAGACATTTTTTATATAGAAACGTCCATGTGGAACAAACAACACAAAAATAGAAGGAAGGATTGGGGATCAGGATGGCACATCATTTCGGTTTCAAACTTTTTCAAATATAGAGAAAAGTTCGACTTCTCAATTCTTAAATTAGGGATTTCATATTCGTATTTTTAGCATCAATTCAGCTCTCTTTCCAACTTCGTCAAACTCCCAACCTCCCCATTGTCTCTGTAAATCAAAATACTGACTCGGAGATAATTATCGGAAAAATTACAGCACACACATATGGCAATATATATATTTATATATATATTCCTTTTTCCCATACAAGGCAATGGAAATATATATACATAGTTATTTGAGTTATGGCAACAAAAAAAAAGTCTGTAACAAAGGGAATTTAAACGATTTGATCATATCTATATCTATAATCTATATCTATAATTTTATATATAGTTATGATATGATAACACTGCTGTTATTTAACTCCCTGATAACAATTTATAGTAAAAGAAACTAGTTCTCCACGGTATGGTAAATCAAAATTTAAATTTCTATCAAAAAAGATGCATGCATTTAGTGATAAATAGTGTCTTGAACAGGATTATCTTTAATAAGAATGAAAAAAATTCATACCTGAAAAGTTATATTACATGCTCCAGTAATTAAATTCAAGGATAAAATTATGTGAATTTTTGTCATACATTGAAGGATGGAAATTTGATGTGCAACCCTTAAAAGTTTCATCCTATGTCTTTGTTTATTATTCACATAAGGAATTAAATAATTGAGAGAATCAATTATTCAGATTCACGTGCTTGTTTAAGAATAAGAAATTAGAAACTTCTTTAAGTTTTTACCTAATGGTGGGTTTGGTTCGTAGAACGGGTAGGAATATAATGAGATTCGAAATGGAATGGAATGTAATATAATAGTGATTATGATGGGTATGTTTAGGATGAGTTTAGATAAATACATTTATATATATAATTAAATATAAATAAATATACAATGATCAAAATAACCATATTAAATAAGAAAATTCCAACCCTTTCATTTTCTTTTTGTAGTCTTCGATGCCTCATGCCTCCAAAAGAGACCGTGGGACGAAGAGGTTTGTTTACAGGGAAGCGTCGCTAGAAGAGGACGGACGGGTGGTCAAGTGGAGGAAGAAAGAAGACGGGGATAAAATAACTAACCAATTGTTTATTAGTTAAGATGATAAACGATCTCATCTATATATACAAAAAAAAAAAAGAACATAAATTTAAATCTTAAAAAATATATTTGTTAGAAAAACTTTAACTTTAATGCTAATGGCTCGGCATATATTAGCTTTAAGTCCAAAGTAATTTCAGAAGACTTTGAATTTATACAAAAAAAAATATTATTCACTTTGTTTTTTATATATTTTTTTTAAAGTGACCTCCACTGTAATTACACTTGTTAAATTATTTTTGTTCTAGTACATTTGATTAACAAGGGTATTTTAAGAAAAACAATACCCATTTATTACAAATAATTAACTTAACTAATTTTTTTAATATTTATAAATTAATTACTTAATTCTTTTATTAAGCAGTAGATGCAACGTACTTTGCATGAAGACAACTTGAAAGAGGATAAGCGGTTTGAGTTGTCACGGTGCTGGAATGGTGCTGCCGGGTGGATAACGATGAGCGTGAAGATAGAAATAAATCTTACTTTTAAACTGCTCATGTAAAAAATTTAATAATATACCCATGTACATTTTAAAACATACTACCTCTAATTCTAATTATAAGACCTTGTTTGTAGTGAGGTAATATTTGACGATATTTTGTTATTGCACGTGCCTTAGCTTGTCTTATGTATATGAAATTATATGTTTTACTATTTCAACTAATATATTCAACAATTAATATTGGCATAATTATTTATTATAGGAAAATTAAGACAATTAATTATTTGATAATTACCTGATAAATCAGGTAAATTTTAAAATATATGTGATCCTGCAGTTGACAATTAGGAATGATGTACTTTTTTATTTTAATAGGATACATAATTTAAAATAAAAATAATATTATAACTGATATTTGTTATATCAAGTTCTTTATATTTATTATATCAAATTATTTAATTATCCACGGTCATATACTTTAAAAAAAGCATACATAGCCATGTGCAGCCATGCGTTAGTGAAAAACTTGATATAAGTATCATTTTTATTAAATAATTAAAAAAATTATACAATAAAAATTTTAAATATGAACTATTCAAATTAAATTTTAAGTGATTTAGATTTGATATGCTACTAAGCAATTGATTTAAAACTCAGGGATTGTTACATTTTATCCTAATTATAGAGATGATTGAAAGGATGCAATATATATATATATATATATATCGACCATTGAAGGAGGAGAAAAGGAAAAATTACATTATCTCAAAGGGAAAAAAATAATTAAAAAATCTTAATAACAACATGTAGGTTGTTGTCATTTTCTGTGCTGAAACAGTAAAACTTACTATTACATGTTAGTTTACTATTATTAAAACCTCTTAATAATTATGTTGCTTCTTTAGAATTCAATAACAACTCTCCCGAGGAAAAAGTATGGGTGGTTGGACGTCTTCCGTCACTGTGATTCCATGAGTCCGTGAAAATGAAACTTTTATATTAGAAGAAAACAAAGAAAGAGAAAATACTAAAATAGGGACATTAAAATTTTGAGTAATATTTAGAAATATTGTCACATTCACTCAAAAAAGGTCAAAAACAAGAGAGAGAAGGAAATATTTTTTTTTTAAAAAAAAAAGATTGTATTGATAAGACGTTGCTCCGCAGTCTGCGCCCTAAACCAACCCGTGTTCGGGTACCTGGGGGGTTGATGGGCCCCACTGTGCTATTTCTGAAACGCGATGCGTGCCCGTGAGTGAACCCTATTTCCTGTGAATAATCTGGGAGACGTAACAGCAGCGTCTCGGACAAATTACTTTCAATAACAACATACCGCTGTTGCGGTTTTAATTATAAGAACTAGTTAATTAAATTAAAAAGATTAATAAAATAAATTAAATTAGTTATTTGTAATAAATATGTGTTGTCTTTTCTAAAATATCTTTACTAATTAAGTGTATTGGCTAGAACTACCATTATTAGAATAACTATCTTGGAAAATGGCATACATAGGTTCGGTTTTGCTCACTCCTAATTATAGTCCAACAAGCAAGCCATGAATAGATAGTCGAATCAGTAATAGTTCTCATAGGGAATGGTGAGCGAAGGGAGTGGAGACAAGGAGAGCGACGGCGGTGAGGATGGACGGCGAGGCAGTGGAGGCATGGTGTTTCAAAGCGAGCGAGGACAGGAGGTGCGGCGGAGGATGGAGGATTCAAGTGATGGAAAGCAAGGGATGAGGGCGAGATTCTCGTACAAAGACAAACTCCTTAGCCTTGGAGAATCGGGCTTCCTGGAATTGAACCTGGCGGCAATGGACGCAATGAATGGGTGGCGGGAGTATTTTGCAAAAATGAGTGGGGAGTCAGCAGAACAAGGAAATGGAGAAGAGGCTGGGGTTGAAGACGAGGTAGAACATTGGTCAAAGAGTGGGAAGTACCCCAAGCTGAGGGTATCTGCGGAGGAATATGCAACTTGGTGCAAACCATATGCCAATTCGCTATTTGTCAAGCTGCTAGGGAAGAACATGAGAGTGGGGTTCATGCGGGCAAGGATGGAAAAGATGTGGTCCCCCAAGCAACCCATGAAAGTGACCCCCCTAAATAATGGCTACTATCTGGTGTCGTTCTCATCTGCAGAAGATCGGGACTATGCACTCCAAGAGGGTCCCTGGATGATTGATGACCATTATCTATTGGTGCAGAGGTGGCGGCCAAATTTCAACCCCTGGAAGGCAGACCACCAAAAGAGAATTGCAGCGTGGATCAGGATACCCGACCTACCACCGGAGCTGTACAATATTGAGTCCCTACGAAGAATCGGGAGCTTGGTCGGACGTACGCTCAAAATTGATAGAACAACAGCATTCTCAGAAAAAGGGGGCTTCGCGAGGATCTGTGTTGAGCTTGACTTGCAACAACCCTTACTCCCAGCGTTTGACCACTTTGGAGAAACTCATAAAATTGAGTATGAGGGTTTGCATCTAGTGTGTTTTCACTGTGGCCGGTATGGGCACCGATTAGATGCGTGCCCCGAGGAGAAGCATTCACACCAAGGGGAGGGGAAGGATGGTGGCGACCGTCAGCCGGAGACGACGCCGTCCGACAAACCGACGAATGGGAATACAGGAAAGGAAAAAACCGAAAGCGCAAGTGACGGGATTCAAAGCGGATTATTCGGACCCCAAATGCTGGTAAAACGAGATTTGGGGAGGAGTTATAACGTCGCGGATATGAAGGGATCAGGAGAAGGTCAGAGTCAACAACGGAGAGAAAATTTTCAGGGGATTGCCAAATCAGGATATACTCCACGTGCTCAGAGGGATAAGCCTAAAGGACCAAGAGGGCAAGACAAGCAAGGGACCGTTGGAGAACAAAGGATCTTTGGTGTGGATTTAAGCAACCGAAAGGATCAAGAGTGGGTCCTAGTTGGTACGAAACGCAAGGCCGTTGGGAAGAGGAAAGCTAAAGGAAAGGAAAATATGGGAATCAGAATTCTGACACGTGGAGAGCCCGTAGATAATGCTGCAGTGGATCCTCATTATCAAAATCTCAACCCCTTCTCAATTTTGGACAGAACTGATGACCACGAGACAGACGGGTTGGCAGTAAGTCAAGGCCCAACCCAACTAAAAGCCAATCAAGACACCGTTCAGGGAGAACCAAGTGGGGCCAAGCCAATGAATGAAGATGGGGGGACGTATGGACGATACGAACTGGACCTAAATGGGCCATCAACTCTCGAAACAGCAAGAGAGGAACAAGTGGATATGGTGGATATTAGCCGAGAGGCCACCTCAGCTCCAGAACCTGTCTCTCAATGAATGTGATCCTATGGAATACACGTGGGACGGGTGCGCGCTCGTTCCCGAAACTTATTAGGGAAATCAAACACATGTACCAGGTTGATATGCTAGCCATTTTTGAAACTCGAAGCAGTGGGGTAAAGGCAGAAAAAATAGCCAATCAATTAGGATTCCCATATGTAGAAATTATAGACGCAGAAGGCTTTAGAGGGGGAGTATGGTGCCTTTGGACTGAGAAGGTTGGGAGGGTGGAAGTACTAGTGAAAAACCCACAATTTATCCACCTCAGAATTTTAAATCATCAACGACAATTCTGGGAGCTTTCGTTGGTTTACGCCAGCCCAAACCCAATTATACGTCGCGGACTGTGGAGGGACCTCGAGACGCTTAGCCAACATATTCAGAACCCTTGGTGTATAGGGGGTGACTTAAATGCAATCTTACTAGGGAGTGAACGACGATCAGGCAGGGGTAGCAGTGGGCCTGACAAGGAGTTTCAACGTTTTACTTTAGAAGTTGGACTCAATGATCTGGGTTTTGTTGGACCACCGTTCACTTGGAGACGAGGCGATGTGGAGAGCAGAATTGACAGGGTGCTTAGTTCGGACGCATGGAGTGATTGCTTCCCCAACGCAAGCGTCACGCACTTACCATGGTTTAAGTCGGACCACAGAGCACTACTACTATCGCTAGATGGTTTGGCACCACGAAGAAAGCCTGACAGACCCTTCCGTTTCATTGCTGCGTGGGTGTTGCATGAAAACTTCACAGATTTGGTAAAACAGCATTGGGGTACAACGGATTCATGGAGTGAAAACGTGGCTCACTTCACAGAAGCATGTCGTGACTGGAACCGAAAGGTTTTTGGACATACGGAACGGAGGAAAAGACACATTATGAGACGACTTCATGGTATCTCAAGGGCGGAATCCCGCTACGGATTGACACCTGAACTCGAGACTCTACAAACACAACTTTGGCAGGAACTTGAGGAAGTCTTGGTACAGGACTCCCTGCTATGGGCTCAGAAAGCTCGTACTGACTGGGTGGTGCATGGAGACCGCAATACGAGGTACTTTCATGCTAGAGCCAATGGAAGAAGACGACAAAACCATATTGGGGCCGTTAGAAACTCCGAGGGTGTCTGGGTATATGAGCCTGACTTGTTAAAAAACATGGCAACAAATTTCTTTTCTGCGCTTTTCACTGATGAAGGGATCAATAGAGCGCCTCTGTCATGCAGTGTTAAGTATCCCCCGCTTGACTCGGTATACCTTAGAGCTCTCGAAAAGCCGGTGGAAAACGTAGAGATAAGAGACGCAATCTTCAGCATGGGAGCTCTGAAGGCCCCGGGGCCGGATGGTTTGAACCCGTTTTTCTATCAAAACCAATGGTCACATGTTGAACACTCGGTCTACAGTAAAATTCGAAGACTGGGAGGAACCTACGGAGATAGAAAGTGTTAATGGTACTCTTATAGCCCTCATCCCGAAGAAAGACCACCCGGAAGAATTAAAGGATCTCCGGCCCATTAGCTTATGTAACGTGATCTTCAAGTGCCTAACCAAGGTCCTTGCGAATAGACTCAAGACTTTCCTACCACAAGTCATCAGTCCGAATCAGTGCAGTTTCGTACCGGGCCGACATAGCTCCGATAACATCATTGTCGCCCAGGAAGTCATCCACTCCATGCGAAACATGAGCGGCAAACGGGGATATATGGCAATTAAAATTGATTTGGAGAAAGCATATGATAGAGTTCATTGGGGTTTCTTAAAACAATGCTTGCATGACCTACACCTGCCCCCCAAGATCATTGACATTATCTACAACTGCGTGACCTCTCCGTCCATGCAACTCCTGTGGAACGGGGACAAGGCAAAGCAGTTTAGACCGTCCAGAGGAGTCCGACAGGGAGACCCTCTCTCCCTGTATCTCTTTGTTATTTGTATGGAAAGGCTGGCTCACTTGATTGAGGAAAGAATCGTAGCAGGAAAGTGGCGTCCTATCAGGCTGTGTAAAAATGGGCCCCCTCTATCCCACCTATTCTTTGCCGACGACATTGTTTTCTTTGTGGAAGCGTCCCTCCAGCAAGCTAGCGTGGTACGTGAGTGCCTTGACCACTTTTGCAATGCTTCAGGCCTCAAGGTGAATGCCTCAAAGACACGAGTATTCTTCTCAAAAACGTTCATTGTAACATCCTTAAAAAAAAAAGTTATTTTTTTTCAAAAAAAAAAAAATATATTATATAATATTTTATTACTATTAAATAATAATATTTTATTAAAACAAAAAAAAATGGGGAAGGGGACAACACGTTCAGCTTTCCACCGAAAGCTGAACGTATTGAAGAGGAAGAGGAATTTGGGGGGGGAGTTTTTGACTGAAGGAAGAAAAATATGGAGGGAGCATTAATGAATGAAGAAAAATTGAGGAAGGACGGTTGGCAATTTGAAGAATAAAAAGAGAGAGTGATCGCAAAGAATGGAAAGAAAGAGTGAGATGCGCAGAAGGAGAGATTGAGAGAAAAGAAGAGAAGTGTTAGCAGTTTGAAGAGTCATACAAGCTTTGGGGATCATATAGGTACATTAAACACTTCTTTCTATTAAATTTTTCCTTATGAATATTTCCTACATATTTAGAGCTTTATATTAGTAGTATCATTATAATGTTTAGAGAAAATTTTGTGATCTGGGTATAGAGTAAGTATTGAGTTTTGAAAATATTTGACCGTAGAAATTTAAAGATTTATTATTAAGAAATTTTAATCGGTTTAGATTTGTCCATTTATTACCCATGATATTTAAAACAAATTTATTTTGTTGAAAAATCTGTCACTTATGATATATATCATATTTATACCGATTAAAATTAAGTTAAATAATTTATTTGGATTGTTTGATATATTATTGAAATTTTAATCGGTTTATAGTTGTTTATTGATTGTTTTGAGAATTTTAAACTAAGATTTTAGTTGAAAAATGTATTATTCAAGATATATAGAATGTTTTTACCGATTAAATTTAAGTTAAATAACTTATTTGGTTACTTAATATATTATTGATATTTTAATCGGTTTAAAATGTAAAATAGGTTAAGACTATATTATTAGAAAAATTTTGAAACTGGAAACTTAAGTTATAAATTGAGATTCTTACAATATTAGATAAAAACAATATTTTATAAATATTTATAATTTAAATGAGTTATTTGGGTAGAGAAAAATTGTTATTTGAAGTAAGAATTTTTGGATAGTAAATATAAGTATAGATATTATTAATAATAAATTCTATGTAATTTAAGTTAATTATTTGTATGTATATTAAATTGTATCTATATTATTTGTAGATTATCTTGTACTTCGGAGTTTGTAATTTGCGCTCTTATTTCTCAAGCTGTGAGGTTAAGCTTGGAGTAGAGGTAACCGGGGTTAATTTATTTTATATACACGCTTTGGATTGTAAGGTGTTTATTATGTTTTTATTTTCTTAGTTAATTTGTAAAAGTATGCCTGTGAATAAAATATATTTTATTATATGACAAATTTTGGTGAAGTGGGAAGTATGTTGATCTAATTATGTTTGAGTTGTGTTTTATTGGAAATTGTGTTTTCGTGTAGTACTGAATTTAATATACTAGTATTATGTTATTAAATGAAATGAAAATGTGTTATACTTTGTTTGAAATTATATCATCTTACTTTGAAGATTGTGATATTTTGATTTATATTGTGACTATGCATGGGGTTCATATGTGGAGGATGGGATTTTGTTACGTGGAGGATAATTGTTCTTGAAGCCCGCGCGGCATGCCTACACTACGGATCCCAGTGTTTGGCCTTATTGTTAGACCCCTGTAGTTCTTCCTTTTCCTTGGCCTGGAATTGAGAATGAACTCTTGGGTAGACACATCTTGCACTATAGTCCATTCTTGGGCGGTGTAGGTACAGGAGGGGGCCCGTTGCTTGATGTGAGTGGGGTGACCTTTGGCCGGGTTACTCAGCACAGAAAGCCCGGGTCCTTGTCAAGGAGTCATAAGGAGGAGCAAGGTGATGGGAGGGCATATTTCATTGTGTTGTTGCATATATGTACTTTTATATGAATTGTGTTGTGGATGGAGAGATATACTCTTTTTATGTGATTATATCTATTAAAGTACCATTTATTTCTTAAACTATATTTAAGCACTACTTCACCAACTTGCCATCCTACTTGTATATGTCATAAATTAATACTTGGTTACTGGGACTTTACGTCTCACCCCGCTGTTCATCAATACTTTTCAGGAGAGCCATCTAGTTTGGCTCGGCGCGAAGGAAGCAACCAGAGGCATAGGCGAGCATAGCCTAGTAGTCCTCTTTTGGTTTAGGCATGTAATGTTATGTATATTGCCATCTTAGGGCCCACGACTGTGTTGACATATACTTTCTTTTGTTTGGATGACTGTATTTGATGGAATACTGTTAAAATGGCTGCAGGCCATAAGACTCTGCTGTGTGCGATGTATGACTTATGGGCTGGGTTGAGCACCCTGTGTTTCTTGTGCCCTAAGTCTTTGTGGGATGAATATTATGTTGGGCTTGTGGGCAGTTATTGTGCCTTGAGGTTTTGTTTTACATTGTTAAACCCATGGGTGTTTTATGCATCCTGAGCTACTTGGGACGTTTTTGAAATAAGTCAAACTCTTTATAACCATGGTAGTATTTTAACACTCTAACTCAATTCTTTTTTCTACCATGGTTATCATTTTAAAAATGGTTTTATAATTATATATTAAGAAGAGGTCTTTTCATTCATCACGCCCGACGAACGGAGCTAAGCAGTGAACTCGGTTTCCAAATGGCCGCTGAACTGGGAAAATATTTGGGTGTACCCCTTCATCACCAACGAGTCACCAAAGATACATTTCGGGACACTGTGGAAAAGGTACAACAACGTCTTTCAACGTGGAAGAGCACTGCCCTCTCACTGGCTGGGAGAACAACACTTGTAACCTCTGTTACGGCCACTATACCTGGCTACACCATGCAGTCCTCTCTCTTGCCAGTTAGTACCTGCGAAAAGCTAGAGAAATGGAACAGAGATTTTATTTGGGGGTCAACAAGAGAAAAGCGGAAATCACATCTAGTCGCTTGGGAAAAGGCGTGCACACCAAAACAGAGGGGAGGCTTAGGTTTAAAGCACCTGAGACTCCAAAATCATGCTTATATGGCCAAGCTAGGATGGAACCTGATCACGAAAAAAGACGCTCTATGGTCACGGATTATACGAAGCAAGTATAAGTGTGGGGATGACCTTCTCCCATCAATTAACCGAGAACTTACGGGATCTAACACGTGGGCAGGAATCAAGACAGCCTGGAAATACGTGCAGGAGGGATGTGAGGTAGACAGTGCCACTCAGTCTGTACGCTGGAAACATGACCGACAGGGGGTCTTCACAATAAAATCCGCATACAATATCATAGCTAAGGCCGAAGGAGAAGAAGATGGAATCTGGCAGAAAGCTTGGAAACTGGAAACCATCGAACGGTGCCGCTCATTTGCATGGTTAGCACTGCACGACAAATTACTAACAAATGAGGAGAGAGCGAAGCGACATATGTGCGACACAACGACATGTGAATGGTGTAAGCAGGAGGTAGAGGACCTGATCCACGTGCTACGGGACTGTCGTGATACTAAGAGGCTATGGACGAGACTCGACGTCATACAGAATGACAGACGATTTTTCGACCTCCCACTTAAAGCCTGGCTCAAACGAAATATCTATCACAGAGAATGGGGCGGACTCTTTATCACCATCTGCTGGCTCCTGTGGCGACGCCGAAACGAAAGAGTCTTTGAAGGAAAGGATAGAAGCAATGACAGTGTGTATAAGCAAGGGATGTCGATTGTTACAAGTTTGAAGCAGTCCAAAACAAAGCTAGCAGGGGTAAGATTAAATGGGTGCACTGTCACTGATCGGGAAGCACGGTGGAAGCCACCTCCGAGAGGTTGGGCAAAAGCAAATGTGGACGGGGCATACTCGAGATGGAAAGGAGGTGGATGTGGGGGCTTGGTGCGAGATGAGAAGGGAGCTTTTATCATGGGATTCATGCACCACCTTGACCATGGTGATAGCCTCTCTGCTGAGCTATGGGCGGTTCTGCTCTGTCTAAAAATAGCTTGGGACCATGGTATTCGACAGTTGCATGTTGAGACAGATGCTGCGGACATTCTTAGGCTTACAAAGTGCACTACGGGAGCTGGTCACCCCGATGGAGGTGTGATAACGGAGATAAGAGGTCTCCTGGAAAGAAGATGGAATGTGGTTCTGATGCATGTGCCCCGTGAAGCAAATGGGGCAGCTGATTGGTTAGCAAAGAAAGCTTTGGAAACACCCCCTGGACTTCACACAATTCTAAACCCCCCTGATGAGTTACGCACTTTGCTGCAACAAGACATCGAGTTGGACGCCGACGTAGGCTAGTTTTTCTGAGGAGCTTTCCTCCTTTTTGTATCAAAAAAAAAAAAGAATAACTATCTTGGAAAAAAATATATAAATGTTAGAGATAAAATAGATTGAGATCTTATATTTAGAAGTAAAATAAAAATCAAATAAGATCTTATATTAAGGACTGAAAGTAGTATTAAAAAAAGATATTTTTATATTCAGACAAATTCAAAATTCAGATTTTATGTTATAACTCATTCTACTAAAGACCCGTTTAGAGTAGCTTATAGGAAACTTTTCAATTGTGATTTAAAAAATATAAAAAAAGCATATGATAGAAGTTTTGTTTTGATTTATGTAAAACTCATTTGTAAGTGTTTTTGAACATAATCCCAATACCATAAGACTAGTGGTATATTACACTTCTTGTTTTTTTTTTTTTGGTTTGCCAACATATTACACTTCTTGTTGGGGGAGTGGAAGTGAAAACATTTATTGTTGGGTAGCAATTATTATTAGACTAGTGGAAGGAGAAGCGTGTACGGGAAAAGGCAAGCCAATAATGAAATATGATTACAATCACCAGACAAAAATTACTACCTCCGATCCTAATTATAAGAGCCGGTTGACTAATTTGAAGAGATTAAAGAAGTAAGTTGAGTTAGTTATTTGTCCTAAATAGGTTTTGTATTTCCTAAAATATCCTTACTAATCAAGTATATTGAGCAGAACTCTTATTATTAGAAGAGCTACTTTAGAAAAAAATATATAAATATGATAAACAAAATAGATTGGAGTCTTATATTTAGAATCAAAATAAAAGTCAAACAGGAACTTATATTAAAAATCGGACAGAGGTAGTATATCAATCCATGACGAGGAGCCAATTAAGATTGACTGCGTTATCGCACATCCATTTCAAAGTGAAAGAGACACACGGTGTGACTACGTTATCACACATCCATTTCAAAATGACTAAAGCCCTTTGAAAAGTTTACAGTGTGAGAGATTAGCCATTGTTACGGGTGACAGAACTTTTAAACTCAACCTAACAAAGAAAGAGACAAGGTTCCAATATGAGGCTTAATATAAGATTGACTAATTATTTATACACTGTGTCTTTGGTTGTTAATATAAAAGTTTGACTAGAGATTTATTTTGATTTTAAATAATATAATAATTCAGTCTATTTTATCTTCTAAATTTATATTTTTTTTACAGAATATTAATTAGATCTAATTCACTCTACTTATTGCTCGATTAGGTTATAAGTCAATAAAATATGTAAAGTAACTTTAAGGTATAAACCTATATAATAAATTATTTGCACAAAATTGGAAGGGGGTGAGGAAAGAGTTTAAAACTTCTCTCCCCCAATACTCGTCTCTTGTCTTCTCCAACTTCTTTGATTATGATGGTGTGGATAAATCTAGCCCGTAATTTATTAATTTTAAATAAGGATAATCAAGTGTCTTTGTAAGTCATTAACATAATAAAATATATTCTCTAATCCTAAATGTATATGCATATTCTGCGCAATGAGTTATACACACACAAATATATATATATGTGTGTGTGTATTTTAATTTGGGTGGTTTATAATTTGGCGGCCAATGAGATGCATGCTCATTTGGTCATTCTGAAACGGTTTTGGTCAGAAAAGAAACTTATGGCCCAATGAACGGCATAGATAGGGCATATTCTTTGGGTTATCAGCATGCTATAGGCTAATAACCCGGCCCAATTAAGGCCATTTGAGTCTGCATATTATTATCTTATGTTCTAAATATAAGACTTTGTTTGTAATATTTAGGATAGGAGGTAGTATGTCAATATTCTTAGGATGGTGTACATGGAACAAACATTGTCGAGTAGTGTCCCTGCTATATGGCATTTTGACAGTATTTTGAGAAATTAGTTTCTCACCATTTAAATGGGGATACTCTTAAAAAAAAAAAACAAAGAACTGATGTGAACTCAAAATCTCATTCAAACGTGACAGGTGATGTTACACCTGATACAAGGCACTGGTAACTTAGTGCTTCTGAAAATTAGGGAGATGCTTGCTTTCCAAAGTTAGTTTAACAAAGAAGGATGTCCACATTCAGGGATTTTACAACATGACTCTGTAATACTTAAAGGTCTTGGGGAAAAACGATTGTTTGGATTTAATCCCCTCATTGTTTTATTTCTAATGTGTTTTCGGGCATAGTCTCTCTATTGAAAAAAAAAGAAGAAGAAGAAGAAGCAAATTTTGTACCTTTTTTTTCTTTTTCTAACAAAATCCTCAAACTAGATGTATGTCTAACATTTGGGTAAAAGAAAAAGGGTCAAGGTCAACCTGTTTAGTACATAGAATTAAAGCATATAGAAATTATAAATGAATGTTAAATGAAATTAATAAAATGACTGCTCTTGTATGGTTTCTGATGGCATAAGAATACCTTTTTATTCATTGGCAAAAAAACCCCCTTTTTATTAATTAATTTGGTAAAATAAAAAATAAAAAACCCCCTAACATAAGAAACATGAGGGAAAACTATTATCTATTTTATAAAATTCTATTCAAATATAATTAAATTGAGGGCATAATTGACTATTCATTGCTTTTACTCTCCCATAACCAAACAGAATTTGCCAATGAATTCCACACATATGTTCCATAGGCTTAAATAGAAATAAAACATTCCTATAAGAACACTTTTAATTTATTTTTTCTCGACCTTTCTTCTTCTTTTATAATGGTTTGCCATTCTCCTCTCTTGGCAATAGATGTTTAATATCTTGCTGTTTCGTGCTCTCGCTCGGGTGTTGCGTACAAACCAACCATACAATAATATTAATCAATATAACATAAAATTTTTATGATTAAAATATAAGACTTCCCAATTGATACTAAATAATAATACTAGCATAAGTTTGTCTAAAGCCTCTTTTAATTTGAGTTGGGATTGGACCTCAAAGAAATTATAATTACAGTATAATAAATTGAGAATCAATGATCAAGAGAAGTAAACAAGTGTAGAGAGAGGGAGAGAGAGAAGGAACTTAGCTAGCTATAGCAAATCAATTAAGCCTCTTTTGGTAAGAAGCAAGCAAAGATACCTTAATTATCTCCCATATATATACTTAAACAATAATGGAGTTTTGACAAGAAAAGCCTTCAGATTCAGATCAAACACTGGCCATATATATTCATTAGTGACACAAATTTCAGACATATATAAAGGTGAAAGAAACCAAAACCAACTCCAAAACCAAAACAAAAACCACATACACTCTCTCAGTATATGTATATATTTGAGTAATGACTATATATATGTTTGATTGAACACGTACAACACAAGACCCCCAAAACATAGAATTTGAACATGTGCAGTGATCATCGATCATCATTATAATTAATTGTTCTTAGGAGGATGGTGCCTTGGTCCGTGGTAATCTGCACTAAAAGCCACAAAACCCTTATCAAACTCATCATCATCTGACCAATGCCTTCTTAATTTTCTCTTGCGTTTTTCGTTGTTGTAATTTGATGATAATGACGACGTAGGAGAAGAAGAAGAAGAAGATGACAGCCATGGCTTCACAATCTTATTGCCTTTATTGTTTCTTACATTCTCTGTCTCCATATTCGCTTTCTTTGAGCTCTTTTCATCTTCAAATATTATTGCAGTTGGCTGGCTTTTGGTAGAAGCAGTCGTATCAGTGCTTGTCTGTTCAGCAAGTTCCCAATATATATTACATACTTCTTCAAATACTAGCTGTATGTATAGCGTTCATCATTCTAATATATAAAACCAGAAAATTAGGGCTTGTTACACGTAATTCTAACCTGGACTACTATAGTGCTTTTCTCTCCTGATTTGGATGTATATATTTTATTTTATACTTGGTTATAACATTTCAAATTTTCAGAAGAGTCTAACATTTTCTGATGAATATAATTCTATAGCTGAACTCGATCGTACCCAAAGAGCTACAAAACTGACAATAAGAATCAAATAAGAATGCAAATTAAGTTAATAACGCAGCATATTTACCATTGAAGCGGAAGCAGCATTAACTTCAGTACCTGCATATAGAATATTCCATCTTCGTGATCATTATTTTCCTTTGAAAAGGAATGAAATTTATTGGAAAAGAAAGTACCAAACGGAGAAATAATAACTGAGAGCAGACCTGCAGGGTGCAATCTAGCAGTGGATAGCCAGGCAGCACAGAGAAGAAGAAACAAAACAAAGGCACCAGTAGTATTCACCATGACTATCTGCGGAAATTAAAGGGTTCTAAAAGTTGCAGAAGAGAGGAATCACATGAAATGAGATTGCTAGTATTTATATATAGTGCTATATATGTAACGAGAAAAACATTCACAAGTCAAAGTTTAGGTTTAGGTCTTCATACCCCTATAAATTAAAGTTCGAGTCAAAGATGGGAGTTTTCTTCCCAACGTTTTTGGTTTTTCACAAACACTTGCAATTATATACAATATAATACTGCCTTTATTGGAAAAGCACAATTCACAATGTTGTGAATCCCCACAATGCCGATCCCATGTGTCTCGCATGAATCTTTCGATCACTAGCTAGTACACACACATATATAGGGACATACTGATATATACGCTGTTCAAAATTCAGTCATAAAGATTTGAATGCAAATAATATATATATATACACACATGAAAGGTTCTGCATATATAGCTGAGTTATTGAAATTAAAGTAGCCAAAATTTCACTTTCTCTGATAAATGACTGAAGTACATGAACTCGTTTTATATACTATACTGTTCACAACCCAAGAGTGTTGTTTTAAACAAAAGCTAGTACTCTTAGATTGATCAAAACTAAAACAATACCAAACGCATGCTTAAAAAATGGAGGGTTTCCTGTAATATTATGGGGTCCATCTGTTCGGTTTTCGGTGCACATGAAGACAAGTGATATTGTTTGTTTTGAGGGAATTAGGTTAAGATATGAATTCTATGTGAGAACTAGTGGTCCAACAAGAATGAATGTGCATAGGTTGAAGAGAGAGAGAGAGGACTGATGAAACCCCATTATTCTTGGGAGAGGAGACAGAATCCGCCATGGAAGACAAAAAGTGAAGAAGAAAGGGCTTTTAGGCAAATACAATAGCGTGGAATGGAAGTTTACATGTGTGTTTTGCGTTTGTCTACAACCATGCAAATATCAACGAAACAAACTTAAAAGCAGTGCTTTAGTTTGCCGAGGTAGGTTCATTTGCTTAAAACAATATGATCGATATATATTTTATGTATTTGAAGCTACGCTTTTCAATGCACAAGAACATGAACATTTTGCACTTCTAGGCCTCCATGTGTGGTCACACGCACTTAAGATCAGTGCCATCACTTGAAACTTCTTTAATTTTATTCTTACATGGAAACATAATGCTGAATTAATCAAGTCGAATGAATTAATTAAATTATTGACAAGTTTAGGTACAAATTTATCTTGAAAATTTTCATTCAGAAGTGAATGTTAACAATCAACGTTATTATTTTAACAGTCTTTAGTGTTGGTTTTTTAAATATTGTTATGATTTGAAACTTTCTGAATAAATTTACACTTAAAACATTTTTATGTGCCTAATGTTCCTGAGTAAAAGCTTTCAATTCGAAACAAGTTCATACTTTAATCCTGTATTATTTGACATAAAAAGGGATGAAGGAATGAGAAAAATGAATCTTTAGTTGATTTATGCAAGACAATGGTTGTGTATATACGCGTATATAGTGCAACTTCGATTTTCTCGATATATATGTATGTATGTATATTCTCTTATCAGCAGCATTAATGAATCTAAACAGAACGCATAAAAGGGAACGTTTGAACCATATAGCACATAAGGTAGCTGATTTGCCCCTGAGATATAAAACATATTTATGCAGAGACTTTAGAAGAAGAAGAAACTGAGGGACATTTCTAAACAATATTGGAGTTAATTAAGAAAAGAATGATAACGGAATATATATTTTATTAGGTGCATATTTATACATAGAAATGAATGAATAAATTATTGGTGGGTCGCCTGTGAGATGTGAAAACAAGAAGAAAAGTGTGGAACACAGGAAAATAGTAGAAAGGTGATTAGAAGGCGTTGGTTCCAATTTGTCCCAACTTTTTCAAAAGCCAGTGGCTGATTCATAGGTGTGTGTGTGTGATTAATTAGTGACTCTTTAGATTATCATTTAGATATCTAAGCCCTAAGAGACAGATGGGAAAGTGTGCCTTAAACTTAGAATCAATCACACATATATCTTCTCCTTCTTCTTCCACATGGCCACCACCTTATAATTTATTCTTTTACTTGGTCATATAACATAGCCTAAAGGTCAGAAACATTCAGTGTTCACGGCTGAGAGAATAACGTTTATCAGTTTGAGCTCTGATCTCTTGGTATATACTATAATAATGGAGTTTGCTTACTGTGTGGAATTTTAATTTACATCACTCTTAATGATTTATGTCACTAATCCTTTCTTTTTTTTGGGGGGGGGGGATTAAAAGGGTAGCTAGACTCTGATAGTCTGAGTTACAAATGAAATTGAACCTGTGATCTTCCACTTATAAGGAAATATATATCATGTCACTAGGTTATAAGATTGTTTTAACGAGTACATACACATTAAAAGATTGCTGATAAAATGTTGTATGTTTCAGGCTATATATCTAGATTATGGAAGTATATGTGCTTTCACATGAAGTTCGAAGTATAAGTCTTGTTCAAAACTAATGTAAATAATATTAAGCCATAGATTATCAAGTGCTTTACTTTAATTTGGAGCTTTATTTGATAAAGTAGTACTTCTCTGGTTCTAAATATAAGACTCATTTTGTAGTGTGCGAGAACTCTCTTGTAGTATACATAATTTACACTATAAAAGGGGTCTTACATTTAAGACCGGAGGAGTATATATAGAAGTTGGAATAATATATATTTCTGTTGAGTCACTTGGCTCAGTTGTTGTAGCTCTGTCTATCTAAGTCACAATCTCACATACATCAATATTATTTTTGCGCCACTATTTAATATTCAACGTATTTATAAAAAAAAGTTATAGGAAATTGAACTAATATTTCATAAATAACTATAAATGAACTTGTGCAATAATTGCACGGCGTGACTTGTTGATATAAAAATAAAATTGTGCCTTTTCTATTGTTGTAAATTTGCTATTTTATCCAATCACAATAATTTTTAAGCATGTTGTGATTAACTAAGCAAAAAAAAAAAAGAAATAGAGAATCATAATGAGATCTTAAGGAAACCAAATAATTACTATAGTAAGTCTTAATGGTAAGTAAGTTGTTATCATTTTCTACTCCAAAACTTTTATTACAAACTGCTCTGCTAGCCCTAAAAAATTTTAGTAATTATATTTCTTTAAAAAAAAAAAAAAAGTATGCAGGCTTGATACGGAAAAGCACCAACCCTGATACACAAGGCCAACAGTCAAAGAAACAAAGCAATTATAAAAATGACGTGGGACCCACTGAAATTATTCTTTATTTTTTTGGGTGAAAATGTCATTTCATTTATTTAATTTAGAAAAGGTAACTTCTAATAAGATTTTCTGATATCATCCATTCAATCATATATAAACAATATTATACACTCTAAAATAATCTAATTTAGCTGGCCTTAAATTTTTTGAAAGAAATGATTGAACTTTAGTACAAATCTCAACCTCTCTATATTCCTTATGACCTATATATAGTTGATAGGAATGGCTATTTCAAAAAACTCTAAAATTCCCTCTTTTTCTCCCATGCATGGCATGCCATTATAGTAGCAACAGCAATAATTGAGAAAATGCTGCGATCACTGATAAAGTTACTGTATTAACAGTCATGCCAACCCATATGTACTTTGTTTTTCAAACAAAAACAATTGTTTTGGGAAAAAAAAAAAGGACATAGCTCATTTGAAGCTCTGTATAAATGCAAATAAAAAGCCCACTCAAACTGGTTTTGTCAGTCACCATGTTTAGTTTTATTCATTGTAGTTTTATTCCACTATTAATAATCGTGGGTTCTTAACTAGTATGATTAATTTTAATGGTGAAACGTATTCTATTTCTATTTATAAGTTACTTTTAATATGTTTTATTAAAACTAAACCATGAAAAATATTAAGTCTCACCATCTTTTTCTAAAAATTTAAAATTTAGTCAATGTTATCCTTATATAATATATATACACTTTAAACAACAATAATTTTCTTTCTGTCTTATAAATAATATCATAAAATTGTGCGGACAGGTGTGTATTGTAATTTGGTGCTGAGAAATCTAAGCAATCAGTTCTCCATGCATGATAATATGTAGCCAAATGTAAATAATTTCACACAGTCTACAGGAAAAAGAAAGAAAAGGATCCAAGAATTTATTGATCCTAAGTATTTTTTTTCCAAAATATGTTAGAAAATCTTTCTTATAAAGTTATTTGAAGATTTTATAACCTAAAATTTACATGATATAAATTGTTATGACTATTATCACAAATTTTTCGATGCAATTCATACACTCATTATATTTTTTACTGAAGGTTTGAATTCACCATCTTACACTCAAAAAAAAAAAGAAATGCACTTGATGTCATTTGAATTACAAGATCCCGACGTGATTATTGCCATTATGTGGGCCAACAAAGATGACCAATGAAAAGTTGAAAATAATTTTGTGTGTGACTTGAGAGCGTGGTAATAATTAAAGATAGATAGATAGATTAGATATAGATGGATTAGATGGTGTGTGTGAGTGTGATGTTAGATGTAAGACTTTTGATTGATTATTGCATTGCATGCTCTCCAATGTTCATATGGGTCCTGTCAATTCATAATCCTTATTGTGCCCTTCAAACACGGTCCAGTTTTGGTGTCCTCCTTTTGTGATGACATTTGAATAGTGAAAATTACTGATAGGATATGATATAGCGGAAGGAGTTAGTTTATCATAACTTGGCAAACTAATATTCAAATCCCCATTGAAAGATGTATCTATATTTAATGCCTGATAGTGTCTCGAATAAAATTGTCTTCGACAAGAAGATACCTATATGTAATAAAGGAGATAGTTGAAATTAAACCTACATATATATATGTTTCTTAATACTTAATTGGTTAATTATTTTTTATTTGCAGGTGGACTTAAGGTCACTTCAACATACAACTTCTGAAGAATAATCAAGCAGATGTCCATTATCTCTCAGGCTATAAGAAGATTTCTTCTTCTTCTTCTGCAATAGTTTCTTCTTCAAAAAGATCCCTTAAGATTTGAGTTGTCCGGGTCTTGGTTAGAACGAAGCAGCAGCATCCATTTTTTCAACAAAAATTTGTTTGTCCATTGTAAATGGGATACATTCTACTAGCAATTCTCAGTTATATTGTCATATGATTTTTAAGGAACTGAAATGTGGTAATGACCATTGCACAAATAAAAATTCTCTAGTTATTAATTGATGCCGAAGTTCTTGCTATTGGTAGTGGTGGTAATGGCGACGACGAGCAATAGAGGGAGTTTTTTTTTTTTTTTTTGCCATATGAAATTAATTGATTAGGTTATTTCAAAAGAAATTAATTTGAAAATAGTCCGTAAGGGCTTTATAAGAATTAAACCATTGTGAGAAATTATTTTGAGACTCTTCCTAAAAAGAATTAGTGAATTTCATGCATTCTTTTTGTAATGTCTTTCATCAATCTCTGGTATGCTTAAAAAATATAGGTGGAAATTAAAAATTGAGGTGAACTATAGTATATATTAAGAAGAATTAATTTCCCCTATATATGGTGGATATAAAAGTAAAATTTCATAATATTTTCTCTTTTCTATTACTCCCATTGGGTTAATTGGAGGTTTATTTTGGTTCCTAATTATTTAAGACCTCAATCTCATTCCTCTCCTCTATTTATTATTCTTTTAAACTACTTCTGTTGCCCCCACTATTGTACAATAAATAAGAATGGTTTATAATTTAAATAAGTGAAATTACGTTTTGGGAAAAAGATAGCAAAATACCCTCAAAGTTACTAAATGACAAATTAGGGTAGGTGAATTTCAAAATCCCAACTCAGGCCTCAGGTACTATTTTGGAATTTTCAAATATTGTAAAATGACAACATTATCCTTATGATCGGTAACTACTTCCATATAGCTGCTGACTACTCTATTTTAACTATTAACTATTTTTGTTTTTAAAGTTCCGGTGACTACTTTTATATAACTATTGACTATACAAGAGAAGTAAATCGTATTACTAGAGTAGTCAGTCACTTAACAAGAGTAGTCATTAGAGTTTAAAAGTAAATGTAGTCAATAGCTAAAAAAGAGTAGTCACTACATAAGACAGAGTAGTCACCGGAGTTCCAGTAACATGTCATAGAGTTTAAAAATAAATATAGTCAATAACTAAAAAAGAGTAGTCAATACATAAAAAAAGTAGTTACTGGAGCTTTGGTGACAGGTCACTGAAGTTCCGGTGACCAGTTGCCAGTAGGGTCACTAGCGTCAGAACTCCGGCGACCAGGATTGCTGAGGTGGCAATATTAAGGAAAAAAGGTTAAAAAAAAGAAGTAAAGGATATTTGTGTAATTTTACAAGATTTCAAGATTCCAAAAAAGTACCTAGGGTTTAAATTGACATTTTGAAATTCAGATACCCTCATCTGTCATTTAGTAATTTTGAAGGTATTTTAGTGTTTTTTTCCCTCTAATTTTATCCAAAATTGCATTTTGGTCTCATAACTAATCTCCTCTAACATATTTGACCAAAAAAATCTCTTTAACATATTAAAATTAGATGGAAAACATAAAATTTAGATTCACTATTTATTCCTCAAGTTTAAAAATAAGATGAAAAGATACTTAACTATGTCACACACACTTGCAAACAAGGGGATGATTGCTAGGCACAGTTGTTTTCCTTAACCAATAAAGTAAATTGAAGCTTAACCATAAAGACACTAATTAAATAATTAATTAAAGTAATCAACTTTTTGATTGGGGAGTTCAAAAAAAAAAAAACCCATACGTACCAATATGCAATCATGAGATGTTCCCTGTGTCTTCATTACACTTACCCCACACCCCCTCTTGTTTTCTTTTCTCTTCTTTATTCACCAACCCCACCTACCCATCATGATCTTCACTTTTAACCCCTACTTATTTTTTTAACTTCCCATTTCTTCTTTATAAATCCTCACCGGAGTTAAATCTTTAAATCCCCATCTCATGTTTGTGGGATTAATTTCTTAATTACATTATTAATCATATTGATTAAACTATTTTTAAGTGGTGGGGGCAAAACTGCATCATAAGTTCGTTTTAAAATTTGAATAGGCTCTATCTTTAGCCTTTTTCCTTAGGCTCTCCCCATCTTAAATAGTAAAGACAGAGGTTATGGGATTTACCAAATCTTGAAAAATAAATTAATTATTTGTGGTTTTAACACTTTGATGATAGCTTAGGGACATGGAAGCCACTAATCAAGCTCACTTGTACCTAAAAGATGTTCCTTTTATTTCCCTTTTTTTTTTAAAAAAAAAGAGATAACCCCATTTCATTGTGTTAAACAAATCATGATATTATAACATGATTAGTTCTTAAAACTCCACAAATTAGATTCAAATTTGGAAAAAAAATGTCTTTAGATAATACGGATCCCAAATTGATTCAAAATTGGCGAGTTTTTTTAACTAGTGAAATCTAAAAGATGGTGAGATTCCTCTTTTAATTTGGAAGAAAATATTTTTGAGTTTGAGAGTTAAAATGACAAGACAAATTACTTGATTCGGTTTAAAAAGGACAAATTCACTGTTAGTGAATGAAAAAGCTATGCAGTAGAAATCAAAATTACCTTGGAAAAGAAAGTGGGCCGGCCAAAATCTTCAACACTTGGGGTCTAGGAAAACATTTACCATGCATATGTAGAACAAATTACCGTCACAGACTCGCATTTTATAAATTTTTTAACTTATTACTATATTTATTTCACAATATAAAATTCAGTTAACTAATTAAGAGAGAATAAAAAATTAAAAAAATTATTTTAAAATATTATATCTATTATTTTTTAATCTGATTTATTTAGTTTATAAATTGATATATAATCTAATAATATATATAAGCATTTTAGAAAGATCATTTAATAAATATTATAATTAAGTAATTTTTAGTTTGTTTAATTTTTTAAATTAGTAAATTGAATTTAATATTAAAAATCGGAGGAGATAGCGCTAGTGCTCAACTCTTTTTATCAGTAACGTTTATTAATAATGCTAAGAGTTTTGAGCTCGAACATATTTTGTTATAAAGCTTTTCTTGGATTGGTTGGATTGGATGCGTATGAGGAGGATACCTCACCGACAGTAAGTATTATTTTCCGGGTATTTAAGACAAATAATAGACTCCTCCTAATTAAATTGTGAGATGCATAATAAGTTCATAACAATTAAATTGGAATTTCCAATCACTTGCTTAAATGAACTTTTTTTTAATAATAAATTTCATCATATTTGAATGTTACAAAATCTGATCTTCACCATAGTGGGAATCTGGTGTCTCTGTCTGAGATTCCTGTTTTTAACGTTGAAAGGAATTATCCATAACTGTTGCCCATTAAGGCCCCGGAAATCACTCTCTTCCTGTAACAAAATTCCGACAAACATTCCTCCTACCTTGTCCCGTATGTCTCTCTCTCTAGAAATGTTCAAAGCACAAATTTTTTTCAAGGGAACCAAACAAAAATTCAACTTATTCTGATTCTCCACGCTCCCCCTAATCCCAGCTTAACCTCTTTTGCTTTCCAAAACGAACTCTCTGTCACTCTCACTCTCTCGCAGCGACTCAAAGTACATAACCAGCCGACATACCCAAAGAGCTGGCTTGCAGATTTCTGTTATCAGCCATGCAGAGTCGTCTCGTTGATTAGTCCTTTTCTGAAATACCCACCAGCCGTTCGACGATTGTCCTCTGTTTTGTGTATAGTTTTCCATTTTTTGCTCGTGAATGATATGGGGAACGCAACGTCGTCCATGGCGGCGAAATTCGCCTTCTTTCCCCCGGACCCGCCGTCTTATACCCTGTACGAGGATGAATTGAGCAAGAAGCTGAGGATTTCCGATGTTGCTTACCGGAGAGATGACGTGGACGTGATGAAACTGGCCACCAAGAGAGGGAATGAGATTGTTGCCATGTTTGTGAAGAACCCATCGGCTTCTTTAACTCTGCTTTACTCTCATGGCAATGCTGCTGATCTTGGCCAGATGTTTCATATTTTCACAGAGCTTAGTATTCATCTTGGTGTCAATCTTATGGGGTCTGTGATCTTTTCTTTCATGAACTTGCTTCCTTGTTTGATAAAACTCTTATGACACGTTTCTTACTGTTTTGAATATTATCTCATAAATTGGTATCATATCAGAGGTTTTCGTTCTGCCATTGATATTTCATATGCATTAAGAAGGAAGAAATCTAGAAGTATATTTAGGATCCTATAATCTTTAAATGGCATGTAACGAAATATCAACTGAAATGGTATCTCTTTATGCTTTGAAGACTCCTTACAGCCAAAAAGGATGATGGTTTTGTCGGAGACCTTTGTTTACATTGTTTTCAGAAAATGAACATGTTGTTTCAGGTTCAAATCAGATTGACATTTTCCGATATGCAGGTACGATTATTCTGGTTATGGACAATCTTCTGGAAAGGTATGTGGCGTGCCTTCTATTTGTTGTCACTACGAAATACCTTTTTATTCTTATTGCTTTTCTACAGAGAGTGTCAATTTAATCAAGCTCAGCAACCCCAAGTCCCCAACATGCTGAAGCACGTGTGATTGTATGAATACGCAGAAAGTCAAAAAGAGAGCATAATTTGATCTCACTTTTTTGAGCCTAGAGCCCTATGACCACATATAATATTAATTAAATATATTTAGTTGGTGAAGAAGCACTAACTATTTGTTTTTATTGCAATTGGGACAATCTGATTAAGGTGATCACATGTTTTGAGATATAAGTAGTTGGAAGCACAACAAATATGCATTTTAAAATTAGACTTATTTCTATTGTATCACACTGCATGATGAATAAGTTATATATTTCTATTGTATCACACGGCACGATAAATAAGTTATACTGTTCATGACTTGTGCATAATAAAACTTGTTATAGATTGTATCTTATTGATATATTTGATTCATTTAGTTTTATGAAGGTCATCGATTATATTTCTCTTCTCTTTTCCGCAAAATCCGGAAAAAGTGACTTGGGCCGACAGAGTTAGCTTAAAAATGTGACAATAATTGTTGCAAGACAGTGTCATGTCGCTGCTTAAACTGTCTTAGCTTATTAATCCACACCACCTAATTGCATATTGCAAATGCAACCAGCTAATTAGGCACTCTGGAGCTGTCAAACTCAAAAGCAATTAACTAATAAAGTTGAAAGCGATGTGCATATGCATTTAAAATGCACCCTACTTCGCCTTTTTTTCTTCTTTTCTGCTAAAAGAAAAGTTGACTTTGGAGCATAATATAATTATTCCAACAACGCACTGAAATTATTGTTGGTGATTCAGTAATGCATTTCAGTTCAAAATACTGATGAGTCCTTTTTGGCTGCTTCAAGCCACTACCACAAAGTTTCACATGCACATTTCAGTACAGAATTATGGTACCTGGTATTTGAAGAGGATGTTACTAATTAGTTCCAACGTGTCGTTGTTATTATAGCCTAGTGAGCAGGACACTTATGCAGACATAGAAGCTGCTTACAGGTGCCTTGGGGAGAAATATGGAGTGAAAGAGGAGGACACTATACTGTATGGTCAGTCAGTAGGAAGTGGGCCTGCTCTGGAACTGGCTACTCGTTTGTCTCGTTTGAGAGCTGTCGTTCTTCACAGTCCAATATTGTCTGGTCTTCGTGTCATGTATCCTGTTAAGAAAACATTCTGGTTTGACATTTACAAGGTTTCTTCCTCTAGCTTCCATATAATTCATTTTTGGGCATTTGCTCATTTCATTGAAATTCTAACTGGCTTACCTTCTCTCGCAGAATATTGACAAAATCCCACTGGTTAAGTGCCCAGTTCTGGTAATGCATGTGAGTAAAACTCTCATCCTTCATAGCTGTTTATTCATAAGTGATGACCTTCTTTGATTGTCAGTCAGATACTTTGACAACGTAAGCTGATTGAAGTCCCTTGGGAATATTTTGGCAGGGAACAGAAGACGAGGTTGTTGATTGCTCCCATGGAAAGCAGCTCTGGGAACTCAGTAACGAGAAGTTCGAACCTTTATGGCTTCAAGGAGGAAATCATTGCAACCTAGAACTCTACCCTGAGTACTTGAGCCATCTTAAGAAATTTATATCAGCTGTAGAGAAAATGCCACGCGTGCAAAGTGCTGATGGAGACAAAACAGACCCGTCGAATCCTTCTTCAAGTTCCTTAGATAACAAGGACAGGGCCAGATCAAGCACTGACCATAGAGAGAAACCTAGGACTAGCACAGGACAGAGAGAAAAGTCTAGGCTAAGTACAGAGAAGTCACGAACTAGTACCGACCGGCGAGAGAAATCAAGAAGGAGCATTGACCGCTTGGGGAAATCAAGGAACAGCACAGATCAGATAGAGAAAGCAAGAAACAGCTTTGAGAGGTCTGTTCAAACTTCATCCATCCTCAGATTTCAATCATTTTTTCCCCATAAGACTGATGACTTGAACTTTCTGTATACACTTACTTCAATGATTGTTGTGTGATTTTTGTGTGCCTGCAGGTTAGGAGACATGGTGAGATCGGTTGGGATGTGTACTAATGTTGACTGTTTGAAGCCAACTGCTGTTTCTGAGGCCTGAAGGATCCAACCTTTTGTAATTGGGATGTAAATTTGTTATCAAATTCCTCATTTGATCATTAGGCAGAGATGTTGTTGGGCTGTCAGAGAATGGATGTGTCTAGCTTCATAACATTTATATGTTCAACTCTCATGTTTCGCATTTGTTTCTTGCTCAAATAAGAATGTCTTGTCTGCAGGTAATAAAAAAACATGAACATGGCGTGGAAGTTCTTTACACATCAAACAAATGTGTTTTAATGTCAAACATTTATGCTATCATGTGTTAAAATATAAGAGAATGGTTAACGGCTAGTTGTCTCAGTAGTAACGTCACCTGTTATGCTTGGATGAGGTCCCAGTTGAGCTCAGAGTTAATATATTTGTATGCATGCATTTGTTTGTTTAAAATGTACTCCTCCGGTCCTAATTATAAGACCCAATTGACTTATTTGAGAAGATTAAGGAAGTAAGTTAAGTTGGTTATTTATAATAAATAAGTGTTGTCATTCCTAAAATATCCTTGCTAATTAAGTATATTGGCTAAAACTATCATTATTAGAAGGATTATCTTGGAAAAAATACATAAATATAATAGACAAAATGGATTAGGGTCTTATAATTAGGACCAAATAAAAAGTCAAATGGGGTCTTATAATAAGGACCGGAGGAGTATTAAATAGATAAAAAGAAAAGGAAAATAAACCAAGGAGAGTTGGTTCTCCCAAATAAGGTAAAGTTTGAGTTTGAAAGTGTATGAATGCATAAAAGATTTATCTTCATTTGAGCTCAACCGAACTCAAATTTGAATTGACTGGAGTCTAATGTAGCTGCATGGCTTGTTACCATCTAAAGAGAATTATAATAAAATGTAATTTTGTTTAAGCTCACTTAGTTTTTTTTTTCCTGTTTATATTTTTTTTCTTTTCTTTGAAAAGGCTATAAATCATAATTCTGTTATTGGATATTGACGTTGCATCAGTGACATTTACTGGTATTTCTTGATCATTGTTTTGATTGATTGCCACTAATTGATCGATACTTCAAAAATGGAACCGTTTTTCCACAAGGATGCTGCCATCGATCTGGAAACATAATAGACGTTGTGGACAGTTTTGAAATTTGATATGAAACTGAAATTTTAAATAAATTGTTAGACTCCATGCTGATGTCATGTAAAGAAAATTGGTGATGGTTAATAAGTTCTTCTCAACGACGATTTTATGGGTAACCCATAAATACCTTCATAAATGTTTTTTTTTTTTAAAATTTTTTTTGGGGTCTGTCAGCTCTGAGTCTCTGACTACTACTCAGTCTCAATTATTAATTTAGCTTCTAAACTGAAAATTCAATAAATTCTTCTCAATTATTAATTTAATTTCTAAACTTCAAATATTACTCAATCTCTATAGTTTGTTAAGTTAATGAATTATATAAATTGATTTGTATTGAGTTAGAAATTCTGATTAAATAAAAAAAAATAAAAAATTTGGATTTAAGGCATATTTATCGCATAAGTTTTTATTCAAAAGCCCTTGGCACCCGAAATTTTTTTTGAGATCAAATTTATCTTAAAATTTTAAAATAACAGTAATAATAGAGAGCAATATTGTTACGATTTTAAATTCTTAGGACAAATTAGTTGCCAAGAAAACTTTCAAATACCTGACGTTTTTGAGTAAAATTTTATTGGACAAATTTATACTTTAACCTAAAAAAATTTATTTTGAAAGTTTAAAATAACAGTAATAATAAAGGGTAATATTGTTATGATTTTAAACTCTTAAAGTAAATTAGTTGCCAATAAAACTTTCAAATATCTAACGTTTACTTACAAATTTACACTTTAACCTAAAAAAATTTAACGACCAAAGTTGTACCTTCTCTAAAATTTAAAATTTATTGATACTTTTTTCGGACACACTTTATTAACAGGCCAACAACATAATCTAATTTTTCTCTGTAACTTTTTATAGAATTAAAAATAAAGAGTATGAATAATAAATTTACTATAAATAGTTGATATATTTTTATTTATAAAAAATTATATTTTACAAACTTCAAGTAGTGCTTTGATTTTTAATTAATTATTTCCTGCTCTTTTTCTCCGGTTGGAAAACAAAAATATGCGGAAAATGAAATGGATATCGTGAAGGCTGAAATGGCGGAATCTAAGCCTCACAGTTCCACGCACGTAGCGCCAAACGGAGCCGGGTTCCTCCATACGGCTTGCTGTGTTCTAGAATCATCTTTCATCTCCTAAAACCCATCGAGGGTTTTTCCACATTTCGGATGCACTATAATAGAAAGATTAGGTTTAGAAGATAAGTGATAACTTCTTCAGCTCTCTGCAACTCTCTCTGGCAAGAATGGCTCCGGTACTGAGCAGAAGCTTGGCTACTGCCTCTCTTGCATCACTCCCCACTTCATCGCCCTTTACACATAGAAACCATCGGAGGGATTTGACTCTCAGTAGTGCTTTCTTACCTCCAACTAGTTTTGGTAGAAATGGCTTATATTGTGCTGGTTTGAAGTGGAAGCTCGAGAGAAGAAATAATGAGATGGTTGTTCGGTGTGACGCTGCCGTCGCTGAGAAAGAGGAGGCCACCGATGCTCCTGGTGAGAAGTTCGAATACCAAGCCGAGGTGGGTTTCTTTTAATTGTTATTATTTTATTATCATAGGTGGATTACAGGGAAATGAATTCTTGGTTTTGTATCAAAATATCAAATGATTCATAATCTTCCTTAATTTCCTTGAGGCATACTAAAAGTCAGAGAATGTTTCTGGAATGCAATTTTTTGACTGACACCCAACTTGAGTTATTTTATTGTGAGGCATATTTAGTTTCGCTTTACTGAGGGAAAAGGGATCATCTGCAGGTCAGTCGCCTGCTGGACTTGATCGTTCACAGTCTGTATAGCCACAAAGAAGTTTTTCTTCGAGAACTTGTGAGGTGAGTACTCGTCCATGTTATGTTCAAACTTGCACTATAGTTGTATAAAACTTGATATTTTGGCTTTCATGGAGAAGTGATGCTTTAATTAATAGATAGTTTCTGCTCGATATACTTCCTACTTCTTGGACTTCTGTAATTTGGTGCTGTTTCATTCTTACGGAGGTACCTCCACTTGGTTGTATTTTTCCCCCAGCAATGCGAGTGATGCCTTAGACAAGTTGAGATTCTTAAGTGTGACGGAACCTTCGTTGCTTGGGGATGCTGGAGAGTTAGAGATACGCATCAAGCCAGATCCAGACAATGGAATTATTACTATAACGTATGTGACTCTCAATTTCGTAGAACCTTTTCTCTGATTATGTATACGTATCCGTTTAAAATTTTGCTGCTTGACATTGTAGAGATACTGGTATTGGAATGACTAAAGATGAGCTTATTGACTGTCTTGGAACAATAGCTCAGAGTGGTACTTCGAAATTTTTGAAGGCACTTAAGGTACTTTATAGCCATTCAGATATATCCATCAGTTGGATGCTTCAAAGCTTTTATCAACATGTTCTAACACACACACATCTTAATCTTTCAGGAAAACAAGGATCTGGGAGCTGATAATGGTTTGATTGGTCAATTTGGCGTTGGATTTTACTCTGCTTTTCTTGTTGCTGAGAGGGTACGATGAATTTCTCAACTGCATTTTCTTGCCTTCATTGATGGCTGTGGTTTGAACTATGTTGGTTTCATGCTTTTAATGTAGTATGCTTGCATTCTAATGATAAACAGGTTGTTGTATCCACCAAGAGCCCAAGATCAGATAAGCAATATGTGTGGGAATCAGTAGCTGATAGCAGCTCTTACACAATAAGGGAAGAAACTGATCCAGACAAGCTATTGCGTCGTGGCACTCAAATTACACTCTATCTCAGAGTACGTATCACTCCTTTAATTATTTTGATGGGTGTGATGTCTATGTAAATGAAGAATTTGCATCTTGCATCCCAATGTATGCGGCATCTAACTTGTTGATATGTTGTAAAGTTGAATCGAATTAGAATATGTAGCAGAGGATCCTAGGTAGCTTATCATGAATTTAGCATAAATTGTTTTGGTGTTGTAGTTATTTATATATATTCCCTAATGAATGAGTGAACACGTTGTAGCAGTAATAACCTGTAAGATAGTATTTTAATGTAGTTTATAACGCTGATTATTTCAAAATTCTTGTTCTCTTGTCCAGGCGGATGACAAATATGAATTCTCAGAGCCAACCAGGATTCAGAATTTGGTTAAAAATTATTCTCAGTTTGTTTCCTTCCCCATCTATACATGGCAAGAAAATTCACGAACTGTGGAGGTAAGTGTGCCTTCTCATGTTACAGGTTTTTGTTATCATTTCTGGTCTTGGTATAATTGCTGCATATGTGCGGATAGTAGCATCATATGATATGCAAGCAAAACATACATCACATACCTTGTTCTATTCTAATGAAAGAATATCACCTTTTAGCAACGGGCTTCATGTCCTTTAGTAAAGTATGAATGATGTACTTATTGGGATATTGGGAGTGTTTCCAGCAGTGCTGATGGTAAAACATCATTGAAACCTGAGATTTTGCCTCCATATTGTAGCTAGTATTGTAATTTTCTTTTATAATGAAGGCTATCAGGGAGCATAATTTCCTTATAACAGAACTCTTCATAGTTTCCATTGGCTGAGGTTGGATTTTTCCTGTTTTTAAGTCTACACGGTTTTTTGGGATCCCTATGTAAACTGGTGCTACGTGCTGATGTCCCTGAGGAGATCACTGAGGATCAGGCTAGATTAATGTTGAATGTGTAGGGTAATAGGAAATTGGAGATGGTTGATGTTGGAGAAATGTACTCTCTCCGGTTCAAAATATAAGCTAAACTTGGTTTGAGACTCTTGGTTTTTTTAATAAGATAACATTCACTTTTATCTAAGCATTTAATGAGTTTTTTCCAATTTTACCCCTACATATTCTCTCTCCTTTTTGATTCATTTATTGCATTCTTTTACTTATTCTCTTTATTAATAAGGGTATATTTGGGAAAAAAACTATATGCCTTACTCATTTATTGTTTTGAACTAATTTTAACATAGTTTCTTGGTAAACATAAATGAATAAAGTTTAGCTTATATTTTGAACCGGAGGGAGTATATGTGAATGTGACAGAAGAATGTTTCTTTTAGAAATTTGTTTCCACCTACGAAGAAAGGGAGTGATCATTTCTCCCTTTTTGTAAGTTATCTCTTTCCAATTGAAAAGACACTTGGTTTCTGAAATATGTGTTTTGAATGAGTGACAATTTGATAATCTTTTCTTCGGAAAAAATTTATTAATTTGAACATAACAGGTGGAAGAAGAGGAAGAATCAAAAGAAGGGGAAGAACCTAAACCAGAGGTAATTGTTCAATTTTTTTTTTTTTTAATTTTTATGTAGGCATTCTGCATACTTCTCTATGCATCACCAAATCTGTTGCTGCTCTTGCTACCAGGGTGAGAAAAAGAAGGTAAAGAAGACTAAAACTGAGAAGTATTGGGACTGGGAATTGGCCAATGAAACAAAGCCACTATGGGTGAGTTCACGCTATATTTAGGACGTGTTTTCCTTTTCTCCAGTTACAGTGCATCTCTTATTGATAATCTTTTGCCACTGTTTACAGATGCGGAGTTCAAAGGATCTTCAAAAGGAAGAATATCAGGAGTTCTACAAGAAGACTTTCAATGAGTTTGTAGAACCACTTGCATATACTCACTTCACCACAGAGGTAGGATGATGATTGTGATTATCTGCAAACAGAGCAAGTTCTAGGAAGTAATTTAACAAGATTTGTAATCCCTGCAGGGTGAGGTTGAGTTTAGAAGCATTCTGTACGTGCCTGGGATGGGTCCTCTTAACAATGAAGAAGTAATAAATCCTAAAACAAAGAATATACGCCTGTATGTGAAGCGTGTCTTCATATCAGATGATTTTGACGGTGAGCTGGTAAGTTTACTGTATAGGCTTTGAACGAATACTATCTTCTATATTATGATATTTTTGCTTCTGCTGCTATGATATTTCTTATGTATTACGCTTCTTTCAGTTATTTGCTGTTATATGACTTCCATCTTTTCTTCGAGTTAGTAGTATGGTACTTTTGCGGTATCTGTAGCCATTTACTATGCCTATTATTCCACCACAACGGAGTGGATTTACATATTGAATTACTCTGATCTGTTTGGCGAGACAAGAAAGCAGAGGATAAGAAAGATTTGCAATCATTTAATGCTCTTTGAAAGCAAATTGAAAAGACCTGATATTTTGCTTTTAGAAGCAGACCCCGGATCACTCTAAGATTGGACAAAGAAGTTTAAAACGTTTAGTTCTCTTTCAAAGCAATTTTTTTGGGCCAAACTGTCAAAGCAAAATGAAAGTACCTGATATCTCCCTTTTAGAAGCAAACGTGCTACATATTAGCATCAAACTCCTCATTTGCATCCAACTAATGTAACTGTAAAAGGGAAACCCTGAATTAAATTCCTAATTGGACTGAGTTCTGAAATTGACATGCTCAGTGCCTCTGGTTCTAGAAGCACTGGTGACCTGAGCTGTTCTTGTTATAGTCGTGCTCTTCGTTCTTAGTATTCCTACTGAGTTATTCTTTTACTCTGTAGATCATACATCTGAAGAAAAAAACCTCTAGTCCTGGAATATGGTACTTAGTGCGTCTGGTTTTAATTGTCCGAGTTTTGTTGAATTGGGAAATGCTTGTGATTATTAAATGGTTGCAATCAATTAAACTTGTGAACTGGATGACGTTGATGTCTTTACAATAATCTTATATGTTGATTTTTTTTCTCTCCAAAGAGTAATGCAACATGTTTGCTAATACATGACTATGATAGAGTGCGCTAGGAAGAGATTAGTCATTGCTTGAATATTACTCAGCAATGTAGGGATCGAATTATCCAACAACCAGCTATATTTTTATGGAACAATGGCTTCTCTAAAAGTGTAGATGCTTTTAGTTGTATGTCATGGAAGTTCGCCTGTCATGAGATGCCATCTTCACACACAAAACTAGTATACTATCTCATATATGTAACGTTAGTGCTGTTCAATGCTTCCCTCCCCTCTGATCCATCCAGGGTATTCTAAAGTAAATCTTCAATCTCAATATTTGTTGTGCAGTTCCCACGGTACTTGAGTTTCGTGAAAGGTGTGGTAGATTCAGATGACCTTCCTCTCAATGTTTCCCGAGAAATCCTTCAAGAAAGCAGAATTGTAAGAATTCTTTTTATTTTTCTTCAAACATGAGAGAGACTTTCCATGATTTGAACCTGAAGGAAAGATTTCCCTACTGTTGAGACATCATTTATGTAGTTTATCTTTAACGATCTGTTTCTAAAATATATTGTTTCAATATATTATAATTGCAGGTAAGAATAATGAGAAAAAGACTTGTTAGGAAGACATTTGACATGATTCAAGATATCGCTGAAAGTGAAAATAAAGAGGTTGGTTGCATAAACTCAATTATCTAATTTTCAATATGAAGTGAGAAGCCTTTCCAATTGATGGGACGGCTTGTGATTACAGGACTACAAGAAATTTTGGGAGAACTTTGGTAGATTCATCAAGTTAGGATGTGTTGAAGACACTGGAAATCATAAGCGCATAACACCTCTTTTGAGGTTTTACACTTCCAAAAGTGAGGAGGAGCTCAAAAGTTTAGATGATTATGTGGAAAACATGGGTGAAAACCAGAAGGCTATCTATTACCTGGCAACGGACAGCTTGAAAAGTGCCAAAACTGCTCCATTCTTGGAGAAATTAGTCCAGAAAGATATTGAGGTACATTATGCATAAATTCTAGGCTTAATGTATAGGGTTGAATGTATTTGATATTAGTTTTAGATTCATATTCTATTTTTCTCCTTTCAATTTGTTTACTCTTTAATATATGCGGGGTCTCTCTTGTAGGTTCTTTATTTGATCGACCCGATTGATGAGGTTGCCATTCAGAACCTACAGACATACAAGGAAAAGAAATTTGTTGATATTAGCAAGGAAGATCTAGAATTGGGTATGTGTGATTTTCTACCTAGAGTACCATTTCGCTCCTTGTGAATAGATATTCGGATAGTATTTCACATCTAATATTTTTGGAACAGGTGATGAGGATGAGGTGAAAGAGAGGGAAACAAAGCAAGAATACAATCTGCTTTGTGATTGGATGAAACAACAGCTTGGTGATAAGGTGGCAAAAGTTCAGGTCTCTAAGCGCTTGAGTTCGTCTCCCTGTGTGCTTGTATCTGGCAAGTTTGGATGGTCTGCAAATATGGAGAGGTTGGTTATTCCATCTGTGGCTTTCTGAGCCAGGACATTTTCCTCGATCTCAAGCAGTTTATCTTGTTCTTTTATATTGTAATCCTCATACCATACCATTTCCTTTCCTACAGATTAATGAAGGCGCAGGCTCTTGGAGACACTGCAAGTTTGGAGTTCATGAGGGGAAGGAGAATATTGGAGGTTAATCCAGATCATCCCATTGTCAAAGACTTGAATGTAAGACCGTTTAAAGGCAATGCTGTTTAGTTATTACTGAATTTGTTTGTGGCTTTGACCTGTCTTATTGACTATTTTATACTCTCTTTGACCTCCCAGGCTGCCTGCAAGAATGCACCTGACAGCAGTGATGCTAAGAGAGCCGTTGAGCTCTTATATGAGACCGCATTGATCTCTAGTGGATTTTCGGTACTGACAATTTAGCAGCTTTTTATTTTTTATTTTTTCCTTCACTGCTGGTACATCAGCGGTATAGTAACATTATTTCTGTTAATGTCGCAGCCTGACAGCCCAGCTGAGTTGGGAAACAAGATTTATGAAATGATGGCACTGGCCTTGGGAGGAAGATGGGGTAGATCAGATGAGGAGACAGGGACCGTCGAAGCTGATGCAAACACAAACGAATCTTTTGAGGCCGAAGTGGTTGAGCCTTCTGAAGTGAGACACGAGAATGAGCATGATCCTTGGACAACCGATTAGGTGCACCCACAAATTTTTGTTTTAGGTATTGCTTGAGGAAATCACGCAAATAATGATGAAAAGTGAGAAAGGGGCAACTGGGTTAGTGTGCTTACAGATTTTTGGTGTAGAAGTAAATTTGTTCCTGGGGAATTGTAAATTCCATCAAGGAATGTGAGATGTGGCTTTTCCCAGAGTCTCTTGATCCACTTCTGCATCATTGATTATTTTATTGATTTGACAAAAGTAGCAATATACAGGTGAGGGTCCTCTACATCAGGATTAATTACCATAATGATCAAGGGCCCCTGTAATTCCTGGAAACTGGTACTTAAGTGGGGAAGAGGCACCGGTTCATCAGTTTTCCTACTTGGTTGAAGTTGAAATGATTACTAATGAAAATCCCATACCATTTTTTTTTAAAAAGAAAAGCTAACAAGTTTTAAACTTAGTCTTTGGTTTGAAAAGTATATTTTTAGTCTTTTAATCTTGAAATTATTAGTTTTTAATGATAAATTTTTTTGACAACCAAACATGAAACTTGTGCATTTTTTAATGATTTGAGGATTATATTTTTAAAGTTGAGAGACTAAATTTAGAAAATATAGTTTTAGCCTTTTGGGGGCTGGGGGGAGGAATGATTGTTCCTTTTAAAGGACGAGGATGGTCATGATTCCGGCCTGCAATGGGTGCAAAATTGGCAAAAGTATTCGTCAAAAATTATCTCAAGTTCTAATGGCTACAATGATGGATGCTCAATGCATATACTATCTCCTATCTTAATTATAAGAGCTAGTTGACTAATTTGAAAAGACTAAAAAGAATTAAATTAGTTATTTGTAATAAATAGGTGTTGTTTTTACTAAAATACTTTTACTAATCAAGTGTATTGGTTATAATTATTATTGTTAGAAGGATTATTTTTAAAGAAATACATAAATATTAGAGACAAAGTGAATTGAGATCTTATATTTAGAATAAAAATAAAAGTTAAACAAGATCTTGTATTAAGAACCGGAGGTAGTATGTTTTTTGGAAGTGTGTGTATAGTATATTTGAGGGTCAACATTATTCTAGAAGTTTTCAAATTGTAGTATTGTTTTCCTAGCCATTATCTAGTTTAAGTTTGATTATTAGCTGATCAAATTATGGTGAGTTGGTAGATTTATGTGTTATCCACGTTATTTTCTTTTTTGGGTTAAATTGTACATTTGTTTTGAAAGTTTTTACTCTAGAGTTGTGGATATTCAGAAGTTTCTAAATTATAGTAATACTGTCCCGATTGTTCTTCATGTAGATTTGACCACTAGCTGACAAAATATACTGAGTTGGTAAGTTTATATGTGACGAATTTTATTTTATTTTTTTTCAAGTTATCCATTTCATTCTTGGTTCATAATCCCAGTTCTTTCTACACATTTGTTATTTTGCCATTTGCTATTAGTTTGGTACTTTTTGTAAGAATAAAAGTAAACATAAAAAATATAGTAAATAATATTTGTAGAGAAAAAGCTCACCGGAATTCTTTAAAGATATAAACGATGAGGTCGATTTTGAAAATCGTTACGGGCTTAAAAAGCATAGAACCAATGATTTTCTCTCAGAGTTAGTGTTAAATTTTCACCCCAGAGAAAAAAATGAAGTGGATCACATGTGAATTTACCAACTCAACATATTTGGTCAATTAATAGTCAAACCTAATATGGATAACTCTTAGGGCAACATTGTTATAATTTAGAAACTTCCAGATAACCAGTATTTCTAATTAAAAGTTTTTAGGGCAAATTTGCACTATAACCCTAAAAAAAAAAGACATAGATGACATGTGGACTCTCAACTAAGCATGTTTTATTAACAAACAGTCAAACTTAACCTAGATAATAGTCAAGGAGATATTGATATGATTTGAAAACTTCTGGAGCGACATTGGGTTCAAAAAATTTTTTGGATACCTAGCACTCTTAAGTGAAAATTTGAGAAAATTTTTGGGACAAATTTTCACTTTAACCCTATATTTTAAAGCTTTTAAAATTTAAAACCTCGAAGAACCAGTCACTGATAAGTTTGAATCTTAGGCGTGTGTCTGTATGTCATACGTGCAACTGGAGAAGTGCTGGCCAGTGTATGAAAATAAAGTCTTTCAGATACAAAATTGATCATATATTTAGCTAAAAGTATAAGAATATAGGATTAGATGAAATTTATATGAAATATACACATATATATACTACCTCTGATCCTAATTAAAGAAGCTAGTTAACTAATTTGAGGAGATTAAAAAAATAAGTTAAATTAGTTATTTGTAATAAATAAGTATTATCTTTTCTAAAATATCTTTACTAATTAAGTGTATTGGCTAAAACTACCATTATTAGAAGGATTACCTTAGAAAAAATGTTTAAATATAAGAGACAAAGTGGATTGAAGTCTTATATTTAGGACCAAAATAAAAATCAAACCAGGTTTTATATTAAGAACCGGAAGTAGTATAATATACACACACTTTCTCTATAAAATTAAAACATTAAACAGTGCTTTTAATTAATATATAAAAGGAAAAATGTAGATAAAAACTGTAAAAATTACAAAATCTCAAATAGGGATTTATTACAATATTTTAACGGGTTTTGATAACAACTTACTTGTAAATAACAATCCATTTTTATGAGAATTCCTAATTTTGGATCTTGTAATTTTCAGGTCTTTTTCGATCATTTTCCTAATATACAACTGGCACAATTATAGTTTATTTCTCATAGTGGTAAAATGTAAGAGTTTGTTAAATTTTAAATATGAGACTTCAATCTTATTATTTTCTCTAACTGTTTTTTTTTTAAAAGTACTCATATTAATTGTACACCATATTTAATAAATGTGAATAATTTTCCATGTAAATATATTTTAAAAAACAAGACATATGATGAGTATTTTAAAAAATAGCACATATTTTTATCTAACCCTTATATTTAAATGGAAAGGCGTATTTTGGTAAGAGATATGCCCCAAAACAGTTCCAAAGCCATCCATAAATAATTAATGCATACATCAAAAACAATTTCTTTGAAAAAGAAATAAGATAATTTAATTTAAATTGAAAAATGAAAATAATAGACTAAACCATAATTTGTCCGTTTTAATTAAATAAGAATAAAAAATGCTAAGTTTAGAGACAAAACAACGGAAAAGAAAAAGACATGTCCGGATCTGACCCGGATCCGGTTTGTACCGTTGAGCGCTTGTGCTGAGAAATAGCGCCTACTGGAGCATGAAGGTGAAGACGCAGGTTTATGAAGGGTTTAGAGGCGGCTATGCCTTCTCTACTTTGCCCGCTCAAGGTCCTTCAATTGCCGCCATTTCTTCATTCCCATCGGCTCTCAATCTGAATACCACTCGTCTCTTTTTTCCCCCCCGATTGTGGGGCCGTTCACTCTTCGGAGAAATTTCAGTAATTCGATGTGGATCAACTCTGCATTTCTTTGCATCTTTGAGCTATAACTTAAGTCTCTCTCTCCAAGTTGTTCTGTTAATTGTAGACTCCATTGAGAGATGTGGGCGAACATAGCCAAGCGAACTTCCTTGAGGAAGTTTAAACTATTCTCTGAATCCTCTTATGTGCCTTCTTTAAGTTACATGAGGTTTTCCGAAGGCTGGAGTTTCCTAGGGAGGATAAGCCCCTCCGAAACACAAACGCCGGCAAACTCGAGATTGCCAGGTGTGGGGTTTTATCAAGTTGGTGTATTTACTTCTAAAAATGAGCTGGGAATTCCCAATTTTCGGCTTTCTGAAGACCCCTTGGGTTCTTATTTTTCTTTGAGGTCGGCTAGAGGTTTTGCTAGTGTTGCTGAGGCTATTGAGTCCGAAGAGTCTGAAGAAGATTTTTCTGGGTCCGATGACAATCAGCAGTTGTTTGGGCAAATGAAAAAACAAGCGAAGGCGCAACCTCAGGCGCAGAAACCAGTGCATGAGATGGCGGGTGCAGCGAGACACAGATATAAAATGCTTTGTAGAAGGCAGGTTAAGATGGAGACAGAGGCATGGGAACGTGCCGCCGAAGAATATCAAGAATTATTGGCAGACATGTGTGAGCAGAAGCTTGCACCCAATTTGCCGTATATGAAGTCGTTGTTCCTTGGTTGGTTTGAACCCCTGCGGAATGCAATTGCCGCGGAGCAAGAGGCTTGCAGAAACAGCAGCGCGAACACTCATGCGCCTTATTTTAATCAATTGCCTGCGGAGATGATGGCAGTCATTACCATGCATAAATTGATGGGATTGTTGATGACAAATAGTAGTGGTATAGGCAGCACTCGAGTAATCCAAGCCTCTCTTCAGATAGGTGAAGCGGTCGAACAGGAGGTATACTAAACTCGATATTTATTCTGTCATTTGGTGAAGTTTTATGACCTGCAAATGGAGTTGGTAACTGTTGACTGAGGGTACTTTTGAAGAAGTGTCTTTTTATCCTGTTTCAAAAGTATACTTTTTCATTCTGGAACCATTTTCCTAGCTTGTTTTCCTTATTATATTTAGTAGGAAAAAAGTATGTATTTCTTTCTTACAGAGTTGGGCGAACTTTTGTATGCCATGATTATGGTGAAATTATTTTTCTGTTGCTAATTTGTGTAGTTGACTCTTGGATGTTGAGTATTGCCATATTTATTTTATCTCTCATGTCAGTCAAAAGATATAAATCGAGCAATATTTAATGTAGTAATCCCATGCTATCTGTTCAAATTAGGTGTCACCATCTTGAATTATTAGTCAAGTATTCATTCATTGAAGTGTTAGTATTATATGTGGATCAGGCTAGAATATACAGATTTTTGGACAAGACAAAGAAGAGTAAGAAGAAGAAGAGCACTACTACTGTCAGCCCTGATGGACAATCTAATCCTGCAACACCAGGAGAATGTAATGTGATTGAAGATAGTGAAAAAGTGGCTAGTGAGCAGGATAAATTAAGGAAGAAAGTTGCAAATTTAATGAAAAAACAGAAGATCCGAAAAGCAACAGCACTAGTAAAGACATTTGATGCTTCAAAGCCTTGGGGGCAGGAAGGTCAAGTAAAGGTTTGTGATGTTCCAATCTTTGTACATATGAACGTTGGACCGATCTTCACTTCACATTCTAATGCAGTTTTCATATATTCCAGGTTGGAAGTCACTTAATTCAACTGTTAATAGATTCAGCTTACATACAGCCCCCAGTGGATCAAGTAGGAGACGGCCCACCCGATATACGCCCTGCATTTGCGCATGCTCTCAGAAATTTCACTAATGATTCACAGTGAGAACGAGCATCCTAGTTTTTTTTTTTTTGGGCCAAATGAGCATCTTAGTAAAATCATTTTTTATTCAATCAATACCATTATATTTAATATATTTTCCTTATGGTTTGTGGTGAATGCTTTTTGTAGGAATAGTAGGAGATATGGTGTTATTGAATGTGACCCCTTGGTCCGGAAGGGCCTTGAGAAATCTGTGAGTAACCTTTTATGCTATTTCTATTTGAACTCACGGTTACTTTCCTTTTAGTTAGTTAGTAGGCTGCTTTTTGATGTTGTGTTTATACAATATTTGCTTGCACATGCATATTTTTAATGTGGTGGGTGCTAACATCAGACTGTTCTTATACTAACAGGCCAGGCACATGGTCATCCCATACATGCCAATGTTGGTGCCACCTCGTAACTGGACAGGGTACTATGTTCAATATACACTTGGGTCTACGAATACAATCCCCCCCCCCCCCCAAAAAAAAACATTTAATATATAGAGCGGATTGTGTTTTTAAAGCTAAATCTGAGGAAGATCAGAGTTTTTTTCTCTGATTGTTTTTCCAATTCCAGAGCTTATGCAAATTTCTGCTATGAACTTATTTGAATGATCTTGTTTACGGTAAACGACTCTTTGAGGAGCATGTGAATTGTTAGGGTTAATTTGACATCTCAAACAGTCAAACTTTGACCGTCTCTTTGATTTTACAAGATTCCTTTCTTGATGGGATCCTATTGATTCAACTTGGGACAGCCAGCTAACTACTGTATTCTTGCTTGCTAATTTTCATTCTTTTGGATAGGTATGACCAAGGAGCATACTTGTTTTTGCCATCATATGTGATGAGAACACATGGAGCAAAGCAGCAACGTGAAGCAGTTAAAAGGACTCCCTTGAAGCAACTAGAACCTGTTTTTGAGGTTTGAATTTCCCCCTGGGTCTTTGTGGATAAGAAATTCAGTTTGTGCTCATCACACCCTATTTAAATTAATTCTGGCATATTTTCTTTTGGTTGTATCTAGGCTCTTAATACCCTTGGCAATACCAAATGGAGGGTAAACAAAGGGGTTCTTAGTGTGGTAGATCAGATATGGGCCAATGGCGGCGGTCTTGCAGATTTGGTGGGCCGAGAAGATGTAAGTAACAATTAATTGATCACACCGTTTTAAAACATGAGGGAAAATGAGGAAAAATTTTTAATGAGTATGAATAAGTAATACTGTTAATTATATGTTATCATATGACTTGTGCAGTTGGCAAAAAATCTCCCGCAGTATATAAAATGCTTTTAGGTAATTTAATTCATTGAATACTGGCCATCTATATACGGATGTCATATCTTCGTTGTGTGGCTAATGTATTTTAAATTACCTCAGCTTTGGTGCCATTCTCCTTAGGCTATGCTACTTCAGCATCAGAGCTTTATAGCTGACATTTCCTTTATTATTTTTTCCCTCACCAAGGTTCCCATCCCAGAGGAACCAGACACAGAAGATCAATCAGAAGTCCAAAAATGGAAGTGGAAAGTCAAAGATATCAAAAAGAAGAATAGCGATATGCATTCACAGCGATGTGACATAGAACTTAAGCTGGCGGTAAGAAGAACTTTTTATTCTGTTGGATAAATTGATTTAAACCAAATTTTTGCCCTAAAATTTGTATATCTTCATCATTACTGGTGCAGGTTGCACGGAAGATGAAGGATGAAGAAGGCTTCTACTACCCTCACAATCTTGATTTCCGAGGACGTGCTTATCCCATGCACGCATATTTGAATCATCTTGGTTCTGATTTATGCCGAGGAATTCTGGAATTTGCTGAGGGACGCCCTCTAGGGAAGTCAGGCCTGCATTGGTTGAAAATACATTTGGCAAATTTGTATGCTGGTGGTGTGGACAAGTTGAGTTATGAGGGTCGAATCATGTTTGTTGAGAACCATCTGGATGATATATTTGATTCTGCGGACAGGCCTCTTGAAGGAAGGCAATGGTGGTTAGAAGCAGAGGATCCTTTTCAGTGCCTTGCAGCATGTATTAATCTATCTGAAGCATTGAGAAGTCAGTCTCCCGAGTCCACTGTTTCTCATCTGCCTGTCCACCAGGTACCTTTTTGTGAGATATCAGAGATGCTTTCTGGAAACATGGGCATTACGCACACGCAGAGACTGTCTTATTTGCATTCCTTCCTAAGGGGTGTTTGGGAAACACCAAAAGCACTTAAAAAAGTGCTTTCGTGTAAATTGAGAGAAAAGTCCTCCCATCCATCCATAAAATCACTTCTAAAAAGCTAATCCAAACGCCCTAATACTATTAGAAGAGGGCAACTGTCATCTTTCAGTGGACAATTGTCATTATGACCTGTTTTAACAATGACAATCTCCAGAGTTTTTCTGATTTACTTATATAGTTTTTTGGTCATCATGAGCAAATAATGTTAGCAATGATGATGCTGACAGACCACTAAACATAACCCTTGCTTCTGTATTTATTTTTCTTGGTTTTGATACACCCTTCATAACATGGCTTGTTTTGTCATCACACTAGGATGGTTCGTGCAATGGCTTACAACACTATGCAGCCCTTGGGAGGGACAAGGTAGTGTGAACATTAGATTTTTCTGTTATCTGGGAGGCTTTAGCTTGGTTTTTTGTTCTTATGTTTGTAATTTGGGCTGGGGAGAAAATGGCTTCTTGTGTTTTTTTTTTTTTTTTGGGGGGGGGGGGGGAGAGGGGGATGGGTGTTATTAATGATTGTTACAAATGGTTGACAAATGCTTATGTGGAAGTGGAATGTTAATCACTAAGTTTGTTTATTTCCTATGGAGCTGGTCCAAGCTTTAATTAGTAGTCTCTTATTTAGAGTTGAATCGTTGATCTGGAGAAGCTATTAATAGTGCTGCATTAGGCCCTTGGTTTGACTCGCTGCCACTTGAGGGTTTTTCGAATATTTGGGACCACCTAAGGTCTCAGGCAGGAGGAAGCAAGTAGGCAATTGTCTAATTTATCCAATTTGAATTCATAAAGAACAAGTTGACTGTCTTGTGTGTGATGGGTTCATCATTTGTGGCTATGTTGGCTCACTTTTTCTGACTTTTCAATGCGCAAAACAGTTTGATTTCACATCCTACACAAATTTCTCAAAATATTGTTTCGTCTACCTCATGTTTTTCTTTGTATTGAGGATTGTGTGTCTTGATAATTGATTTTGTATGTTGTATGAGGACAAAAAGTGGGACTGTTCGGAATAAATGCACTAACTTTGTCAAAATAGCAATAATCCAAATTTAACTGCAGTGTTTTATTTATGACTTTCATGTAAAAGTAAAACCCAGACTCTTGAATGATTATAGATTGTTTCAGCAATTCTGGCGTGATAAAATTGTGTTCTTCCTTTCTTTTTCCCTCCTTCCCCTTTTTGATTGTGTGCCTGAGTATCAATATGTGCCTTTTTTTTTTTGGCCTTAAGTTGGGAGCTGCTGCAGTCAATCTTGTCTGTGGAGACCGGCCTGCTGATGTTTATTCAGGAATTGCTGCAAGGTAATGAGAAACCTTCATACATGTTTACGAAGAAATTACAATAAGTAGGCACCATTTTGTCCTTCAATTTAATGAAGGTCAATATGGACAACACTATTTTGAGGATATGAGGAGCGGACAGAACTTGTAAACATTGTTTGAATCATAAAATCAATAATGGGAACCAACTGATGCCTTTTCTGATTGACATCTTTCAAAGCCAATTGTTGTCATATTTAGAAGCTTTAGAACAGTTCCTACACGATTTCCTTTCTCCTTTTCTTACCCAATCTTTGACATTCCACAAAAAGAGTTAGTTGCATCTGCTGTTACATTATTTATTTGTACAATCCTATGGAACCATACTGAGACTCAACTTACAGAACATTTTTAAAAGTCAGCCCCAAGATGAATTGTGCTGTTGGTATTGATTTCCATAAGTTAATATTTTGAAGTCGTCTGGCTACTGTTTCAATTCATTTAAATTTGCTTGTTGTGCAGAGTACTTGAAATCATGAGAAGGGATTCAGAGAAAGATCCTGAAACTTATCCAAATGCGTTGCTTGCTAGACGTTTGATCAATCAGGTTTCTTGTGATCATAGCTTCTTGACACAAATGTCCTTTTATGCTTTCTGAGAAATACTTGAAAATAGAACTGTAGGAACTTGTAGAACATTGATAGATGACTTGATGATTTGCTGATATCATTTTATAAAATGAAAGTAGTGTTGCTTCATATGGATTTAAAAGCACACGTCCCAGTCTCAATCTTACATCACTGATAGTTTACCTAATACCTGACATCACTAGGTGGACCGGAAATTGGTGAAGCAGACGGTGATGACATCAGTCTATGGTGTGACTTATATTGGTGCCCGTGACCAGATCAAGCGGAGGCTAAAAGAGCGTAATGCCATAGAGGACGATTCAGAGATGTTTGGTGCAGCTTGTTATGCGGCAAAAGTAAGAGAAGTCAATTTAGTGTAGGCTGGAGATGCATGCTCTTTACGGTCTAGCCATTTCTTTTCTTGTTTTGCTGATCATCAACTGCTTTGCAGACCACTCTCACGGCTTTAGAAGAGATGTTTGAGGCTGCAAGAAGCATCATGAATTGGCTTGGAGAATGTGCTAAGGTATTATTTATTGTGTAAGATAGCAGGAAAAAGTGAGCATATGGCTCAATTATATATTTTGAAATAGTTGATAATGTTTAGGCTAGCATGGGCTAGTTTCATCTATTAAATGCCCTGGTGGCAATCCTGGTCTGATCATTAATTCGTTTGATTTTACTATCTTGAAATGATCTTTTAATTGCCTTCTGTTGGAAAGGATTAGTTTAATTTTGAAGCTGCAAGCCAATAACCCTTGAAGCTTTTCTCCTTAGTCATACAAATTCTGGTGCCTGTACAAATTAGAGACTTCTAGTGGTTGATAGGTTTTAGGACCCATTGGCATTTTATGGTTTGAGCGCTTATGTTGTCATGTGAGCCGGTATGTGTGGATTGTTTATGCAGGGTAAGGGTAGAAATGGACTTGGGAGTGTGCTCTGTCATTGTAGTGGCGTTGTGGTAGTTTTGTACTAGTAGGTGTGCCGGGCAAATGTGCTCTTCAGATTCTCAAAATGGGGCTCCATTAGGAAGCGCCCTATAAATATGCAACTTCGCCCAAGATTGAGTAACAGGAGAAAATTTCAGTGGCCTTTATATTAGTTATCTTTCTTTGTATGATAACTTCTCCTTTCATATATCAACCAGAGGTCATAGTAGCGGCATAATAAGTTCCACCAGTGCTTCCTTCTGAATGTAGCGCTGAAGAAAAAGGAACTTACTGGTCTTTTTCCCCTGAGGAGTCTTTTTCTATTGGGGATGTGCACCTTCTCAGCCTGCATTGTTGTTCTAATAGCCTCTCATGCCTCATGCCATGCTGTTTCTGAACTGGTTCACGTGAACCGTAAATTCTGGAAAAAGGAATGCAGTTTATTAGGAAGAGAACTTTTTCTGGAAGTTTCCTCACTTTCCTGTGATGTGAATACTTGGTAAAATTCAAGACCACCTATATTTAGGAGCAAGTTATAGCAAATATATTTTAGGATTCCAATATATTTTCCCATATTTTAACTGAAATCAATCATAAGACCATCAACGATGTTTCTCATCAGCAGCCTCCACTTATTAAAGGTGCATTTGGATTAGTTTCGGGTAAAACAAAGCTTATAAAATTGATTTATAAGCATAATTGATTTAACAATAGGGCATTTTGATAAATTTTTAGGAAGGTATAATTAAAAGCAAGTAACAGTAACTTATGAGATAGCCATGGTTTTTTCATTCATGATTATTTTTGGCATTTATAGAGTCGGTTGGTGGCTTATGAGGTAACAATGGTTTTGGGTGCATGATTGATGTTGGCATGTATAAGGGGTGGTTGGATATTTTTAAAGAAAACCGTGGCTTTGGCTTTTCACTTATAGCAGAAATTAATCTTACAAATCAACTCTAACCACATATCCCAAAAATCAGAATCATAAATCAATTTTATTCAAAATCTATTTTCTCACTGCTAATTCTAACGCATACTGGAGTTGAGGAAGTGCTTATAACTCATATCAGATTTCTATGATTCTGCTTGAAGATTTTTATAGGTTACTTCACTTTGTTACTATGTTCTTGTTCTAATGCGTTGACCTCTATTGCGTCAGAGTCATTACTGTCTTGTAATGTCACTTGAATTGAATATGAATAGGTGATAGCCTCAGAGAATCAACCAGTGCGGTGGACCAGTCCTCTTGGGCTTCCTGTAGTACAACCTTACAGACAAGTAGGAAGGCAACATGTAAGTTTTTAAAGAATAAAAGCTTAATTTTTTGTCTTTCTTTTTCTAAAAGAAAAATTAAATCAGGGTTGTTGTTAATGTTATTTCTAAATTTAAAGAAATAAGTTGTGACCAATAAATTTCTGCGTCATCAATTCTTTATATTGGCTATGATGCAGGTTAAGACCAGTCTTCAGATATTAACGCTACAACGTGAGACTGACAAGGTAACAGTTATGTTTTTCTTTTGAGGTGCCATGTACACCCTCCCATATAAAGCAAAATAATCAGTATGTACGCGGCATGACCCATATTTACATATGATCCGTATGTTGTAAGATGCATGACACACTCGATTAGATCATTCATGTTTTTATTAAGAACTAAGTTTTCCTATCCATTTCCTTTGTGTTCACCTTTTACTGGTTCATCCGTTGTTGTTTTGCTTTTAATTATTAAGAAGCATGACATCTATTTCTCCCAGCCACTGCATCAGTCTTCTTTTTGGTTTCAATTGGTCATCGGATTTTTTTGGGGGAACATTTTAAGCATTGTTTCAAATCAAGCAAAATAGCTCATTCTGTCCTTTATATTACAGATCATGGTTAAGCGGCAGAGAACTGCTTTCCCCCCAAATTTTGTTCACTCTCTTGATGGTTCTCACATGATGATGACTGCGGTTGCTTGTAAGAAAGCAGGATTGAACTTTGCAGGTCCGTGCTAATCACTGACTCATCCATACAGCTTGCATGCATTGATGCATTAATGTATATGTGCATGTTTGTGGTGTGTTTTTGGTAGTGACATCTAATAATCTTCGTAGTGGGGCTTATAATTTTATATATCATTGTTTGATTACAGGAGTACATGATTCATATTGGACACATGCTTGTGACGTCGATATGATGAACAAAATACTGAGGGAAAAGTTTGTTGAACTTTATGAGGCTCCAGTTCTAGAAAAAGTGAGTATCTTTCTTACATATGCTTCTTAGATTAACATCCTTTTCTTCGCTTGTGTGAGTAGTTTTCCTTGTATGATTGGAACTTTTCAAAATCTTGCAACTCAAGGATATTGATAAAGCAATGGTATCGTGCAATTTATGTAGTCAACCCTACTTAGTGAAATAAAGCTTTGTTGTTGTTATTGCAACTTGAGGACATCGAAGTGGCCCTTATGCACTAATGGCCTTGTGATTTAGCGGCATGAACTCCCTCTCGAGTGAGAGGGCACGAGTTTGATCCTGTTTGTAATTTTAATCAGTTGGCAAATAAAAAAAAGGCCCTTGTGCATATATAGCATGGCCTACATTTGCAAATGCCCGAGAGCTTGATCCCTATCCACCACTTCCCTCATGCCCTACAATTAGGCACTGTGCTTCATGAAAAAAACCCAAACAAATTCTTGAAGCAACTTGGTAATTTCCTTTTTGTTGGAACAGTGCACTGTCCAAATGTTGGACTGCCTTGCTAATTTATTTGCTTAAAATTGTACGTGCTTTTATGTCGGATGATTGGAGGAAAAACATTTTAGTTCCTATTTACAAGAATAAAGGAGACATTCAAAACTGTGCAAGCTACAGAGGGATAAAATTTATGAGTCATACAATGAAGTTGTAGGAAAAAGTGATGGAATATAGGTTGAGGTTGGAGACTTCTATTTCGGAAAACCAATTTGGATTTATGCCAGAGAGATCCACATCGGAAGCAATCTATTTACTAAGGGGGTTAATGGAGAGATATAGAAGTAAAAGAAGAGATTTACATATGGTTTTTATTGACTTGGAAAAGGCTTATGATCGTGTGCCAAGAGAAGTATTGTAGAAGGCTTTGGAAAAGAAAGGTGTACGGGTTACGTATATCAAAGTCATACAAGATATGTATGAGGCGGCAACTACCAGTGTAAGGACGCCTGGGGGAGAGACGAAGGACTTCCCTATTAAGATTGGCCTACATCAGGGATCCTCTCTGAGCCCGTACTTGTTCAACATTGTTTTGGATGTTCTAACTGAACCTGTTCAAGAAAGAATCCCTAAGTCCATGCTCTTCGCGGATGATATAGTTCTTATGGCGGAATCAAAAGAAGAGATTAACACTAGTTTGGAGTTATGGAGAAGGACTTTGGAGTCGAAAGGTTTCCGTTTGAGCAGGAACAGAACATAATATATGCACATTGTGATTTTGGAGGGAGGCAAGGTAATAGGGATTTGGAGGTGAGGATGGGAGAGCAAATTATTCCTCAAGTATCAAAATTTAAATACCTAGGATCCATTATACAACAGGATGGGGAAATTGATGGAGACATTTCTCATAGAATACAAGCTGGCTGGTTAAAGTGGAGGAAAGCTACCGGAGTTATTTGTGATAAGAAGGTACCTGAGAAACTTAAAGGAAAATTTTATCGGACTGCTATAAGACCAGCTATGATGTATGGTAGTGAATGTTGGGCAATAAAGGGAAAACAAGAGCACAAAGTCAGAGTAGCAGAAATGAGGATGTTGAGATGGATGTGTGGTCATACAAGAAAAGATAGGATTCGAAATGAAAAGATCAGGACAAGAGTCGGTGTGGCACCTATCCAAGAGAAAATAGTTGAAAATCGCTTAAGATGGTTTGGACATGTGCAGAGAAGGCCCTTGGAGGCCCCAGTGAGGAGGGTGGATCAAACAAGATGGAGTCCCATAAAAAGAGACAGGGGAAGATCGAGAAGAACGCTGAATGAGGTCATTGAACGAGACCTTTTAATCAACAATATATCTAAGGATTGGGTTGTTGACAGAGCACGATGGCGTCGTGTGATTCATGTAGCCGACCCCACCTAGTGGGATAAGGCTTGTTGTTTGTTTGTTTGTTTGTTTGTTTATGTCTGATGAAATTGTGCATGCAACTTGTGGCAACTGCTGAGCAAGGCCTCTGAAACATTGTCAAATCCAATAATTTATTTCTATATTTTGTTGGCATCCTGGGTAACATACTGAATCTTAGCCCTAAATACGTATCAAGTGAAAGCGGCCGAATGCTTTGGAATTCGATGAAGTTCATCTTTTATATCATCCGATCGTATGCTCTATTTCAGGAAATATATTGAAGTACTCCCCTTATTTTGAATGTTTTTATGTGTGGATATTCTACTTGCCTAAATATCATGCTTGCTTTTTTGGCTGGGAGATGTCTTGTAATCGTGATGTTTCCCTTTTTCCCCTTTTTGCAGTTGTTAGAGGGTTTTGAGAAATCTTTTCCATCATTGAAGTTTCCTCCTCTACCTGCCCGAGGAGACTTTGATCTACGAGAGGTTCTAGAATCAACCTACTTTTTCAACTAGATATTGAAAATTCAAATTGCTGTTCGAGTTCTTCCTCTACCTGGGGAGTTTAGTCCCAATGATGGGATTGGCATTGTATCTTCTATGGGCACGACAGGTTTCAATCGCCATGAGGAGAGGCATGTAGAAGAAAGAAAATTGCAATGCAAAATTTGGGCAGCCAAAATCTTTCTTGCCCTTGCCAGGCGATCGTCTGTACATAAACATTGTCACAGCAGTTTTTCTTCATGAAGAGACGTCCTTCGTATAGGACTCCAGTCATGTGCTACATGTTAACTATTCATCAAGGATACTTGGAAAAATGGCGATTCAACTTGAGATCGTCAGACGGCACTCCAAATAGACCTTGAGAAAATGATCTGCGAATTGCTCGGATCAGATGCAAAGCAAAAGGATTGAAGCCTTGGTATTTCATTCAATAAGGCAAACATATTCGAGACGGATGCTTCTACACTGCCTCTTGCAAAGGAGGCCAAAATGAGTTGTCACGATTCTTTTGTTTTTTTTTGTTTTTTGTTTTTTGTTTTGGCCTTTCATGAGTCTTCTAATATATTTTCTTGTTTTCATTTTTGCCTTGGGGGAAGGGTGGTTTAGAAGAATGTACCCATTATACCGGGGGAACTGTAAAATGGCTGTGATACTGATTTTATCATTTGAATTAATATGTAGAGTAAATAGTACCAATAGAAACAATTTTACTCAATGTGTTCCTTGCTTATTTTCCCTTTCATTTTGTTGGATTGATGGAGCATATTTGGGAAAATATGACGAGTACATGGATCAAATGAGCATGTCATCTGTCTTTTTGGCATGAAATTTCACTTATGTCCCTTAACTTTTCTCAATTCCAATTTCGTATTTCGCCTTCCGAAGGCTTCACTTTGCTGACTTCAATGTGTAAATATAAACACAATTCCTCCTGCGAAACTGAGAGATACAGCGTAATGAACGTTCACCTTTCAGAGTTATGCATGAACATCATAAAGCAAAAGAAACAGGGTATGCAGTTGAAGTCACCCAAATCACGGCCGAAAAAACCATGAAATATAATTATTATAATTAATTTAATTTAATTTAATTCTTGCAATACAAGGAGAAATATGCAACAACCAATTCTTGAACAAGTTCTTTGTCATTTGATTCCATTAGTGAGGAAACTCTTGATCTCAAAACTCTCACTGGATAGTTAGAGGCCACGAAAATGTTTGTTCCAAGAAAAGGGTCTTATCCGTCCATTCTTACCAAGCCAACATAAATGATCATTCATGAGGATCAACATGTTTACTAAAGATAGCATTGGCATTACTGTATATGGCCATCACATTTGAGGACACAGCCAGCACAATCATGACAACAGATAAAACCTTATCTTTCGTTGTTGCAATACCATTAGGATCCCTGAAAAATGGCAGAAACAGAGAAGTGAGGGACATAGCCATGCAGTTGATGTAGTATTGAAGTCTGAAGCACGTTAAATATAGCAAGATAACTACAGTAAACTTGAGCACATCGAAAATAAATAGACCAAACCTCATCCCTTTACATTGTGCTTAACACTTTGTATGATGAAAAACTAAAATTTGACGGGAAAAAAACCAGAGAAGTTTGGAAGTCTTACCTTAGAGCAATTGCAGCAGGAAAAATGAACCCTAGGCAAACAGTAGCAGTTGCTCCAGTGAATTGGAAAGCATCCCAAATGCTAGGTATAAAATTTGCCGCCACATATATAAAAGAGATGAGTCCAGTTGTGATCAACACAAACCTAACATTATCTAAATCCATTGACCTAGCTGAAGGGAAAAGTAAATCATCAAAATTGAAGCGCAGTGAGAAGAAGATGACTGGGAAAACAAGCATAAGGTGGAGGGCATAGCTGAGGCGAACGATGTCATTGAGCAGGCTGCTGTAAGGGATGCCAAGGTCAGTATCAAAGTTGGCCAGCACATCATCAAGGGTTGATTCACCAAACAAAAGAAACCCAAATAAGGCCGTAAATATATAGACACTGGAACATAGAACCAGAGAAGCACGTACAACTTTATGTATCGAGGAAGAGTCTGCTAGCTCATTGTCTATTGTGTGCACTGCGAAAGACATAACTTTGATGAATCATATCCTTCCAGAACTTATAATTGCTCAGAGTTTTTTGTTTCAATGAAGTACTTAAATAATCTAGCACGCATGATATTGGAAAAAAAGGAAAAGAGTCGTGTAGCAAATTGATGTTCGATGGCAATAAAATGAAGCATTAATCTGAACCCTTCAATTGGCTTTACATAGCGAAAGGCATAATAATGTGAGAACCACCAGCATAAAAGCCATATTCAAAACAGAGAATAAAAAATAACAATATAAAACACACCAGAAATTTATAAATTTGAGTATATTGTGAACTCCCAACCATTAAACACTGAAATAAAGATGCTTTACAGCTCATGACTGGCAAGCTGATTATGTATCTCGAATCTCAATAAGTCATTACATGAGGGGAAAGTAGCACAAGATAGTGACCAAACATTAATTATCATAGAAAACAATGAAACCCTTTCTATTAGGACCTCATCAGCAACAAAATGTGTGCCAAAATAAATAGCACTAAGAAATTTTGGTTTATACCTCCTCTTAACCTCACAGGAGCTCAAAATCTATCATCCACTGTGGAATTTCAAATTGAGAATTTTCACAACAATAAGAGTACTTGCAGTCAGGAAACATACCATTGTAATGACAGACAAACGCTGTCACAAGAACAGGGGTTGCTGTAAAGAGCTTCCAGGCAGATGTAAAATCGGTAACATTAGGGAGCAACCTGGGTCTGGTAATGCTACCATTAAACAATTTTATAAATGTTATCCCCGCCGTTATGACTATAAATACAATTGCCAGTGCCACCGCTAAAGCGGAAGTATATCTCAACGAATCTGCAAGCGCACAAAAAGGTACCGGTTATTCACAATAATAATTCAACAACCATAAATCATGTTTGACTTAAAACACCCTGTTGTAGCTCGCAATTAACAGAAAGGAAATTACCTATCCGCTTGAAGAATGCCAAAGGAGTAAATACAAATAGGGTTGCCACAAGGAGAATAAAAGTACGCCCAGTCCACCAGTATTCGCCAAACCATCCTTCCAATACACCAGCATGATGAGTTCCACTTGAAGATGTTCCAGATAGCACATCACCTTGTCATCAATTAGCAGACCAATCAAAACTAGTTTAGTCCTTCAACCTTTTTGTCAAGGGTGGAACTACTAGAGACTTTTTAATCATATCAAATAATACTCCAATAACTTCTTAGAAGTGAAAGCGCACGAAAGATCTGAACATAGTTTTCTAGATTATTGAGACAAGGAGGAAATTCAATTTTGCTGATAACAAGACTTGATTCATGATCAGATAATATATGGTAGTTGCTATCAATACTCTGAATCAGCCATATTCTTTTCGGATATGGGATCCTCCTTGTTTGCAACAGTAACGATGATTTCCAGAAAAGTGGGAAACAAAGGAATGAACTCATAAACGAAAAATCTAAATGCATTACCAATTATGATCACGTAGACGACGAGAATTCCAAAATTGTTAAGCAGAACGCATAACTGAAAAGCCCATCTTCCAACACTTCCAAAGGCAAAACGCATTACTTCCCCATAGGTCTCAGCCTTTCCTACTCTGCTAAACCTTATCAGAATCTCTAAGGAAGTCTCCGTAAGCAACGCAAGAAAGACTATGGCAATAATTCCCAAACCCAATCCCAGAACTTTCATGGCAGCAGGTAAGGCCATAATTCCAGCTCCAATAATGGTGGTAGATAAATTGAACACTGACCCACTAAAAGATGCCCCCTGAGAACCCACATCTTTCTCATTCACTAGCAGAGGAAATTGCTCATCAACAAGCACCTTCTTTCTTCTTGAATCGTTCTGAGTGTTCTGATGAACCATCGTGATGAAAGCTTCTCCCTTTTCCTTCTGCTTCTTCTCCTTCTCCTTTTATCCCGGAAGTATTTATTTCTAGCCAGAAAGCTATTCGTGTACAAATTGCAAAACGATTATCAATGCCAAGCTAGCGTTCCTATCCAAAATCGAAAAGAAAATAGCTGTAAACAAATCCCAAAAAGAAAAATCTGATGTGATAGCTGATCGCTCAGTCTCAATATGGAAATTTGGCAGACTTCTCCATGTCCCCAATATTTATGAGAATATTTTAATAGATATCGTTCTCCAAATTAATTTAATAAGGAAGGATGGGGAAGAAGTTCACTAATCCTTACCAGTAATAATAGAAGCATAAGCCAAAAAAATGACGGCTTTCGGATACTGTCATTCGTCTTCAAGGATATTAATGGCATAATTATTGTAATACAAACCATAAACATCACGCACAATCACCTCATGAATCTCGGAAATTTGGTGAAAAAGTCCTATTAAAAATTTCTTTTTATGTTAATAAGTACAACTCGACAATATATTTTTAATTCTCTGAAAATGATTTATATTTTAAGGACTTTTGGACATAATTAAAAATAAGTTACTATGTTACTGCTTTTTATTCTTAATATAAAACTAATTTGAGATTTAATTTGATCATAAATATAAAATCTAGTTCATTTTGTTTTCAATATTTATCCATTTTATTTTTAAGTAATTTCTATAGTAATTATATGCGTTGAGAAATTATTATCAACGGTTAATTCAAATGCACATAATTACTAAAAGTAGTTTGGAAAAGACAATATTTTTTATTATAAATAATTAACGCAACTAATTTTTTTAATGTTCACAAATTAGTTATCTAGCTGTTATATTAAATAGTAGAAGTAGTACTACCTCCAGTTCTAATTTTAAGATTTCGTTTGTATATTATAGTCAAAGTCTTATAATTAAGACCGAACATAGTGGTTAATAAATTTCTTAAATATGATTTTTCACTAAATTTTTCCATTGTTTATTACTTCATATTGATATATTTTGGTCTGAAAACTCAGCGCCAGCTATGGGCTGGAGGAAATAGAGAAACGTGATTCGCATGGAAAATAAATCAAGATTCTCAGTTAAAAATATCTGAATTGGAAATTTTAATTTCAATTTAGAATTTTGAAAATGGCTTCTTCTTTTTTTTTAATTCGTAAATGATGATCCATATGTCACTATCAATATCATTAATCATCTATATCAATACATGATGTAAAATGCTATGTAGGAAACACATTATTTATTAATTACAAATAATACAACTCATGAGGACTTGGTAAGAAAAATTAAGATCGCATCCTGTTTTCTTTTTAAATATCGTAACACTAATCTTACATGATGTGAATATTTGACTTAATGAACTACACTAACCCCCTGCTTGGATGAGAAGAAAAGTTAGGGGGAAAGAAAATGAGAGGAAAGAAAATGGGGAGAAGAGAAAACTGAAAGGAAAATATTATCACTCATCGTGCTTGGATGAGTGAGAGAAAACAGAGAGGAAAGAAAATGTATAAATATCAGAATGACTAAAATGTCCTTATTATAATTATAATTAATTGGCAAGGAAACTAAATAATCCAAAATTGTCACACGGGATTAATTCTATATAACTACGAATGGCAGCTGGAAACCTATACTTCGCGATGACCTTATTTATAAACTCCATTCTCTGCAACTTCCAAACTGCCCAGAACTTCTTCCTCCATAATAATATGGCTAAGATTTCTACCAACCCCTTCTCCTTCTCATCAGGTTTGTCTCCCAGCAATCTCTATTATATCTCCTTCCTTGTTTATATGCGTTCGTGTTTATATGGTTTCTTGCGTGTATTGAAGATATATATATATATATATATATATTAATGGTGCAGCGGGAGATGTTGCAGAGTTGTGGTGGAGAATGGGAGGTTGGGGGCGGCTGAGACGGCAGCGAGGAAGGAGGTGGGAGATCAGACAATGAGCGTTTGGCGCAGGAAAGGATGAGGACTGATGCGAGCTTGGGGGGAGAGGGCAATGAGGGGAATGAACCGAAGCAGTGGAAATCTCTCCATATGTGGAGAGAAATTTTGAGAGGAAAATGGGGTATGGGGCCCACTATATTTTTCCCTCCACTTTTTCTTTCTCTCCTATTTTCTTTCTCATCCAAGCAGGGGAAAACTTCAATCCTCTCCTATTTTCCACTCCACTTTTCTTTCCTCTCTCATTTTCACTCAATCCAAGCAGAGCATAACTGTAAGTGCATCACCATTCACCATTATTATAACACCAATATAAAATATAAAAATCATAACAAATCATATTATTGATAAGATTAAATAATACACGACCCCACATCTAATCTAAATTAATTTCAGTTGGAAATATAACCTACCGTCATGAAATCTTTTTTAAGTATAAAAGATTGGGTCACATGATTGTAAGTATTATATATTTTGGATCCAACAACATGGTTATAGCAGTTTATTAAGAAAATAAAATAAAATATTAAAATATGGTAGGCCAATGGGAATACCCTAATAAATACATTCACAGTGAATAGAATTAAATACATTGACCCAATAAATGGATCGGAACAAAAACAAATTACAGGTTCATCTTCCTCAAGCTGCGTATTACATTGTCCGCTACAGTGACAGATTTTCTTATCAACCAATTGGATCTGGTTTTAAAGCCTTAGCTCAGGCACTGGATATTTTATTTTTTAAAAACACAAATTTCTAGCTCATCTTAATCTATGCCACTTTCAAAAGCACCTTGGCATTCAGTAAATCTTACACTGTTTCACAATATAGATCAGAGACTCGATGAGAATGTGATATGGCTTGAGATATTACATTGAAAAGTGAGAAATTATAGTCAAAAGCAAAGATTTGATTATACTGTTGAAAAGATTTAGTTTGGACATAGCATTACCAACTCCTAAAGGTACATGAGATGATGAAGCAAAAACTTGGTCAAGTTAAACATTATTATGTGCAAGACTGAAAGCAGATTTCACTGTGAAATCAAAACCATGGCCAGATTTTGAAGATACATGTGTTTCACTAGAAATTTTAAACCTGAGAGAGAAAAACAGAATGGAGTGCTAAAACCTCACTTTTATGGGATCCAGATATCTCATTCACATTCGCTTTTTAAACTTCCAGATGCTAGTTCCGCGAGGTTTTGGCATTTACAAGGCAAAGCTTTTGAAGTTAGCACTACTTGCAATCTAACTGACTTTCCATCTTTACATTCTTGAATCCAAATGCATATATATTTAGTGAGCAAAACCTGCTTCTATGGAGGCACTAACACTTGTAAACATATATGCTCTATATGTACTTTTCATGCTTCCAAGAAATTAGAAGACGACCTATGAATACTTCTCTACTTCCTCTAAACCTGAACTTGGCTTTGCCTTCCATCTTTGGCAAGTCAGAGGAAAAACTGTCAAGTTCCATCTGACTACACATTGTAATAGAGGGGCATTGTAAAACTGAACATCATCGTTCAACTTTCATCTCACCTGCTTGTGCATTACCTGTCATAAACAAGTTACTTTAGTTCAAGAAAATGTAACTTCCATACGAAGTGTCATTAGGTGCATGGAATTTTTAATTTCCCAAGTAGTCCAAAATCAATGTGAAATATAAAAATTGAAAAATTGTATTGCTGGGTGCCATTTTATTTACAAACCATAAACAAGGTGGCTCATCTTGTTGCATGGGACCCGGCCTATTTTATTATAATAATGGTTATTTAATGAGATACAGGATAAAACACGATATTCCTATGTTACATAATAGCACATGAATTTCAAAATTCTTCATTTATTTCACAGTCAAATGACTTATAGATTATTCTCTAAGTACTGGGAAATTACAATACCCATATAACATATCGCACAAGGGTTTAAATTGTTGTAGAAAATATACCATCCTCGTCTTGACTACTCAGTGGAGCAGTTGGTGCGTAGCTCATCTGTACAACATTGTGCAGTTCATCCTCCCACATCTCAGGTAGCTTTTAAAAATTGAATCAAAATATGCACATTAAGAATGTAAAGCAGAGTTAGACCAACCAAGTGAAAATAAGAGTTACACAGAAACTTGTGAAAATTGCTGTGCTTGAATAAGGCCATTGTAAGTTGTAACACAAATTTTAAGTCAGTTCGATTGATGATACCCTGTCACTCTCAAGGTTAGTTTGATTGATGATGCTCTGTCACTCTCAAGCTGTAGTCTATTGCAAGGGATTTCAGTTTATAAGTTGTCATTTCTACTAATTTTTAGTACGCAGCAACAACCAAATATGGAGTTTTATTGTTCTAAACAATGAACCAAAGAAAGGTGCAAATGAAGTTACACTTTCAGGAATGGATCAATTACCTGATTAGGATCCTTGAATCCTCCAACCATTGGAGCCAACTGTGGACGAATGGTTCTTCGTAGTACATCAGATGAGTTCGCTATGCCAGGAAGATTTGACTGTAGAAGGCCTGGTTGAGATGGATGTAAAGGGGGAAAAACCAAAGGCATTTCTGGAGAAAACCTCAACGCAGATGAGGGGCCTGGCCGTTGCAAAAGCATCTGACAGAAAAGTTTGGCTTGCACAAGTCAGCTAGGAAAGAATTAACCGAATATAATTTTTTACCTCATGGGATGGACATGTTCTAAAATCTTACATCTTTGGCAATAAGTCCTTCAAGATTAAAATCCAGCCGTGAATTTACGGTTGCAAGTTTCATTGACAAAAACTGCCAAAAGAAAAGGAGTTTTGGGTCAACTCCAATAGGTTCACAGGTAAGCTAATCAGAGCACGAATTGTACATAAGGGATACAGATATCTTTAAGACATATTTGTTAGAGTTTATCTTATTTACATTTATAATCTTCCAAAATGAAGCCAACATGACCAGCAATCAATATATTGTTCAATAATTATACAATGCGCAAACCGAATCAAAAATACAGGAAAAATCTGCAAGATAATTCAAAAGACTGAGCGGGAAAAAAGGGAGGATAGCATGGCTTTTACACCTACCTCAACCTGTCGTTGAAGTGATTGTACATAGTTAATGATTTCATCTAGCATAACCGCCTTGCCAGTCACCTGGGGACAGCAACAAGTTCCCATGTTAAAGAAAGTACTCTAAAATCCCAAAAGGATATAACTAAGGAGCTTCCAAAGTTTCAATATATAGGAGTCACCTTGCTGCATCCAGGCACAAGGTCTTGAAGAAATTTCATCCTTTCGCTGATCTTTTCCCTCCTAACCTACAGTTCATATCTATCTAATGTGAAATTCTTCACCCAAAAGTATGCTTTTGTTTTTCACATCACAAGCAATTTAAAAAATCTTACTCTCTCTGCAAGGCTATGGCTATTCGTTGCTTGACCCCTGCGAGCCCTAACATGTATGTATTCCTCCTTTGTTGGGTCAGAAGCTTGAGACCCCTGTTTGGTATTCTTCACAGAAGGGTTGGTTGTTGAAGTTGGTTGCTGGTCTCCCTTCTGTCGGCTCTCAGAATTGTCTATTGGAGCCTCACTCGGTGGTTCAGAACCTCCGTTGGCTTTTTCATTATCAGAATCCTACCAAAGTTAACCAAAGAATGTATAATCACACAGATAAGGGGAAAAAGAAAGATAGATGCCATAGAATACAGCTCAAAATTATACCTGCCCACTTCTTTTCCTTTTCTTTGCGTTTAGTCCTTTGTTAGAAGGCTCCCCACTTGTACCCTCCAACATAGGCATATCATTTTGACCACCAGCATCATCATCACCACTGGATTCTGCTCTATCAGACTCATTAGTAGACCTGCCAAGAGTCTGTTTTGCTTCATCCTGAGATGTCACTAGGATTTCACTTCTCTTGTCATTGTTAAGTGGACTTCCTTTAGCGGCCAAATTCTGAATAGATGGAGACACATCTTTTGCAGCTTCACCTACATCCTGAGCACTTTCTTGAGATCGTGATCCATGAGCTGATTTCAAGCCATGGCCTGCGAGAGCATCCCGTCCAGCATACAGACCCATGGATTGAGGAATCCCAAATGAGTTCACCATACTACCAAAATTCCCTCCACTGAACTGACCGAAGCATGAGAATCTAGCAGCTCGCTCAATAAAAGCAGAATCAGTGGGAATCTGAGACAAACTGTGCGGGAAAATTGTTGGTCTGTCTGGTGCGAAAGCATCCCCTTTTAAAATAAAACTTGTTGGATTCCAACCCATTTCAAGTGTTCTATCATTACCAGCTAAGGCAAGGCCATCTTTTCTATTTCCAGTTGAGCTTGAGGAGCTAACATTGTTCTGCACATTGACGTCGCATGACCCCAAGTTTTGGGAACTGATGGGATGATCCCAGAAGCTTGGAACATATGAGTCCACCAAACCCACTGATGTATTTGCAAGATTAGGAACCCCAAATCTCCAATCCGAGGGCATAGTAGATGAATAACTCATATGATCCTCGTTTCTATCTCGCTCAAAATTTTCTTTGTCAGACATATCCAACTCTCCTGAGCAAGTAACCAAAGCAGCCACTGGGACTGTCTTTTTTATGATTCCTTAAGAACAACTAAGAAAAAATAAGAGAAAATCTGACGAAAGAACCTTCAGAAGTGATCTAAGAGAGGAGAAGTAACAGAAATGAACTAACAAATTAAATCCCTTTAATCCAAACCAGACTGAACTGAATTCTGATACAAGCCCCTAAACCACAGTTCTTTTGAAAATGAAAGAACGAGGCGACTTGTCGATGTCTGAATCCATCCAAAAGAAGGGGGGAAAGTTAATGAGTATGAGGCCAATTTACAAGGGAAGAAGCAGGTTGGAGAGAGATCGAGTGCACTTAATGAGCTGAAGAAATGGAAAAGCGCCGGAGCGAGACCCCAAGTACCAAAAAGATTTACTAAAAGCTCATACGACTTTGGCAGCTACCATTTCCAAAGCTAACCACTGAACTTGAAGTACCGAATTTCATAAAGAAGCCACCCCAAGAGAGAGAGGCAGAAAAAGACCGTTCAAAGGAGAGCTAGAAAAAAAAGGTCTGAAGAGTATAGACGCAGTCAATTATGAAAAATAAACATTGATTACAGCTTAATAAATACCCCATTCAAACCCTAGTCAGAGTTACAGAACCCAACTCTGAAAAAGAGAGAGAGAGAAAGAAATACCCAGCTAAAAGCGGGAAGAGAAAGATACCCACTTCTGATTCTGTGCTACTTTTGGTACTCTGGCCTCCATTAACGCCTTTTCGCTCAACAACTTTATTGAATTTATTTTGGGCTTCGTTCAAACTCTTCCAGTTTCTAGCTAACAATCCTGTGCTCTGCTATTCACAGTCTCAGACAAGGAAGAGAGAAATTCAAAGGTGGGAATTTTTTTTTTTGTTTTCCTTCTGGAGAGCAAAAGGAAAAGTGGAGGAAGAAAGTAGCGCAGAGGTTCCCAAATGAAGCAAAGTGTAACGTTTGAAAGAGAGAGCGAAGGGAAGAGGAGAGCAACGGCAAAGTCCCTGCATTTATACACAGTCTACATCAAAATGAGCGCTGTTGATGATTAACCACCGCCACTGCTGTTGTAGAATAGTATAATATGCATCGCCATTTCCCTCCCAACCTTTACTCCTCAACTTTCGTAAAATAATAATGCAGGACATATTATATTAATTTTTATGTTTTTAAATCCTCAACATTTTTCTTAATTTCACTTAAATGGATATCTGAAATTTTAACCAGCATTTTTTCATTACTATCCTTGTTAATTACATGTTATTTCACATCCATTTTTCCTATTCATTCTTTCTCCCATTTACTCTCCCTTATTTTCAAAAAATAAAATATATTTTTTATATTTATTGTTTTTAACTAATTTTAACTAACTTTTTATTTTACTACCTTAGCTTAGCTAGTTGGAGAATTAGAACCTTATTTCATTTTTCCTTCTGAACTTATAATTTTTTCTTAAAATATTCTTAATGATTATAAGGTTTTGTGTTCCAACTTTTGATGCACTATAAGAACGAAATCTTATAAATAGGACCGAAGGTAATATATAATTAAATATAGTAGTTTAAAAAAATTAATAAGTATCTATTACAAATAATCAAATTTAACTAATCTTTTAATATCTTAAATTAGTTGTCTACTTTTTTTATTAAATATTAATGATATTAATATTTTGTGTGTGAAATGAGAAGGAGAATAATATCAAGGGAAAGAAGGAGCAGGTTTAAATGTGAATATTTTGAAGCGATAAGCAGAGGGGCTTTGAGGTAGCAACTGACAATGCCAACTCTAAGCAGCACTGTTTCTCTCTTATCTTATTGCATTGTCCTTTATTACACATGGAAAACAGAGCCTTTTAAGCACTGTAATTAACCAGTTTGTTGCTTTTGGTCAATCCCTCCGAATCTAATCTATTCTGCCAATATAACCAGCTAACCTACCTTCAAAACAATTCACCCTCTCTCTCACAACAAAACCAAGAGGAGTGAGAAAAGAGAGTGAAGTTTTATTATGATTGGGGCTGCATGCATTGTCTTGGGTTCTCAGTTGTTAGAGACAAGACAATAATATAATCAGGTGTTAGTAAAACCAATTGATACTGTTCAGTTACAGACCCATCAAAAGAATATACTTTTGTCCTCAGTTCCTCCATCTCATTCATCATACCCTTCTTGTTTCTTTATCTCCTTGCACAAACAAATGCATTGGCTTCATCCACTCATGTTTAACACACATCAACAAAACGCCAATATTAATTGTCTCATTCTGGCAAAAAAAAAAAATTAATTGTCTCATTATGAGTTAACATTCTCGAAATTTATGTCATACTATTTATACTATTTTATTTTTAAAAAAAATTTATTCCTAAATATAAGTCATTTAGGAGATAATTATTAATTAATGAGCTTGCTTAATTTCACCCGTATTAACTTAATAAATCTATAGACAGAAATAAAGTAAAAAATGAGAAAAATATCAAGTATAGTTTTAATGTGCTTCCTGATTTGTGAACTTGGGATACAAATAACTTATAAATAGGAACTAAGCAATATTTTTTTAATTTTTATCAGAAGAATTTAATTAAATAGGGTTTCTGAAAGAAAGTAAAACATAATAAATGTTGAGTACTTGATTTGTTCATGCTTAGTACTCCATGGGCCGAAAGATTCTCTCAAAGCCTTCTGGAATTCTTCATCACCAAAATTATGGTTATATGTTGATCTTTAATGTGAAATCAGGTTAACTTGTAATGACATTTTTTCTGTAATTATTAGGTTAAATAATTACTAAATTCTAAGGTTGTAAATATTTAAGGATATTGGTTTAATTTTTTAAGCGTGAATAAATTGCAGTAGGGGTTTCAATAAGCAACATAATTCAAATCCTCAAAAAAAAAAAAAAAGTCTATGGTTTATGAATAATATGACCTATTGCAAGGTTCATATTTTATATTGACATTTATAATTTTTTTTGGGTAAATATGCTATTTTATTATGCAATAGTTAAAAAGCTACATAATAAAAGAAACACCATACACATAAACTTGAGTCCTTTGGACATATAATGTCAATATTAATTATACAAAATAAGTAAATCCAACAATTGTTTTTCTTTTCCTTTTAAAATTAATCTAAAATTAATTATTTTAAATAATTTTTTGCTATAAAATAAGCTTTTTTAATGACAATCATTCAAACTAAAAAATAATTTTATAAAATTAGTCCGAAAACATAAAAATAAAAAACACAATCAAACATAGTTTTCTTTTACATTTTCTACAAATAAATTTATCCATCTTATGAAAGGATGATAGGAATCAAGGCATGGGGAGCAAGCATCCCCATGTCCTCTTAGATCTGCCCATGCTTACATTATTTAAAGAAAATTAAATTCATTTAACCTACAGGTAACACAAAAAAAACTTCTATTCAAAATAAATAAATGAAATTATTGTTCATAAGTTTGGAATTTTCACATATGAAATTATATTTTTTAGAAATAATCAATGGCGGATACAAAATCTGTACAAAACATGAACAGGTTTCAACATAGAATCCTATTAACTAAGAAGTTTTAGCATAAAGTAGCAGAGTGAAAATAACATACCAACAAGTTTTAAAATATATTTTCTAGTTTTCTTTATAGAGCAAAGAGAGTGTTTTTTATCTTTAATATAAATCACATTATTAAATTTATTATGTAAATATAAAATTTTGCCAATAATTAATTATTTTGTTAACTATTATTTTTTAAAATATATATTAAATAAGAATAAAACTGAGCATCTACTAAATTTATTAATGTCTTCTCAATTGCAGTTAAATTGTTAAATATATCAAAAATACCTTATAAACAAAACTAAAAAGTATCGATGTGCTTTTTTCCTTTTTCTAATATAAAATTACATTAAAAATTGTCATAATAATAGTATACTCGTTCTGATCTATAATATAAATCACTTTTAAAAAAACGGTTTGATTAAAAAAATAAGTTGTTTGGAGAGTATTTAATACTTAAACGTGGTTCTTTGGGTTTGTTTTTTCTTTTTTACAATATCATTTAATGTAAATAAAATTACAAAAAAATTCAATTTAAAATGAATTTAACAAGCCAAATATTATGGTTAATTAAAAAAAACATACATTATCAACAGGGAGATTAATTCACAATTTCTCTATCACAAGATCATTGACGCGCATAGTCGCTTGGAAGCAAGCTCGTTGGTTTATCGTATTTTCGTAGACAGACTTGGACTGCCCCTATCCTTTGGTTCTCTCGTGCCATTATTAGTTGGCGTTGGAACTTGCATTCACGAAAACCTAAGATTTAAACTTCAAGAGTTAGAAAATCATAGGAGAAAAAGACATTTTAAAACCCATACTTTATTTTGGTCAAAGTACTTCACAGGCCAAAATTTTTTTGGTCAAAGTACATGTTTGATCTCTAATTTTATATTCTTCTCATTCTATTTATAAAGTAGGGGAAGATTTTTTTTCATATTTATAAATTATTTTATTAAATTTTTTGTATGATATACTATATCTTTCATTTATTATAGTGTAAATAATTCTTTTAAAAAACATATATATTAAATAGGTATAAAATTAAAAATTTATTATATTTTAATAGAGAGTTAATTTAATTTAAGGTTTTTCTTAGTCTATATAAAATATAGTAAAAGTGTCTTATAAATAGGATTAAATAGGATTAAAGGAGTATAAGATTTTAATTAAATCTCTTAAACTTATAAAATATATGGTCAGTTCCTTAATTTTAATATTATTTAACAAAAAATATTAACTCGAAAAATAATGATTTAACAATAAAATACTGAAAAAACATATTTAAATGATAAAATAGTATGTCTAGTTAGAGAATTAAAAGCGCATTTTTATTTTTTTAATATTTAATAGTCAAACTAGGAAAATTTAGAAGTGACATTTTCAAATTTAACAATCAATTCTCTGTGCTTAACAACTTATTCCACATTTTTAAACACAATTTAGGAGTCAAACAAAAGAAATTTAGGCGTATTACAATTTAATTTAGAGTCAAGGCATTATGAGCCATTTTATATTCTATAGAATTAAAAAAAGTTTTACTAGGTTTAAGAATTGTTTATGAAAAACTGACTGCTACATTAGACGGTCTCTTAATTTTTTCTTCAATTCTATTTTTTTTTGAAAAAATTGACATGAGTTGGTAAATATTTAAAAATTATTATCAAATTTGAAAGCTTCACTTCTAACTTTTTTTTATTTGATTTTTAAATAATCGAATACTATTATACGTTTTTTTTTCCTATAACATTTTTCAATTTACAATTTAGGAAGTTCGGAACGCCGCTTTCTAATTTAGCAATACATTTTGATCCCTTGAAATAAGGTCCATTTTTCATATCAATAACTTTTTTTATTTTTTGAAAAAACTGCTGTTGTATAAACAATATTTTTATAACCGACCTCACTGCTATTTTTCCTTAAACTTAAGTGAAATTCTAAAAAAAATACTCTTAAATTTAAAAATTCTAAATTAGTCTTATTTACTACATTTTAATAATAATTGATAACGTATGAAAAACAAATAATAATACATTTTTTTGGTTATTTCTAATTTAAAATTTTAGAAATGTTTTTTAAAAATTTTTTTAGATTTATATTATAAAAAGACGGTGACCTTTACTTTTGAAGAAAGGAATCTTCCACCTCTACCCATTTGTATATCAGATGCTAATGCAGCACTTTGTAGCTCTAAAGAACACTGCTTAATAAGAAATTAAAAAAGACACACGAACATATAATATACTACATTCGATCTTAATTATAAAATTTTATTTCTAAATTATAAACAAAATTTTATAATTAACACCGGAGGTAGTAATTGAAAAAATCCTAGAAAAATATTCTGAGATTTTTGTGTGTATTTAGCAAATGAATTGTACTGAATACCTAATGAAATGTCATATTAGCCTTGTCACGGTAATGCTGATGGTTGGGAGCAGAGCTTTGACTGCTAGCAAGGTCAACGATGCCAGAGCTCTGCTAGCCAGCCAGTAGACGAGTAGTTGCTGGCAAGAGTACCGAAGTGCTTTTTTCGTTTTGAAAAAACAACATTTTGAAATTTCATTTTATAATGAGTCGTATTACATATAAATTATGAATATATGATTAATTGCAATTTCTTTTATAGCATATTACATATAGCTATTTTTTTTTGGGACCGAGGTATATTTCATATAGCTTGTTGGTTGTGTGATTTAATAATTCTCATTAAGATTAGCTGTAAGTTGCTTTAGAATATATACATCTAAGAAATAATGAAGAAATCACAGATATAAGTACATGGATAGCGATATGATCAAGAGGATAAATGATTACAAAAGCCTCCTGCAGCCTTAACGAAAAGAAAAGGCATTAGATTCCTTAGTACCATTTTCTCGCACTTTTACATATTCAAAAAAATATATTAGAGATTAATTCGCTATTTTGCATATTTTGTTTTCTTTATTTTTAAAAAGAAATACATGAGCCATTTGGGAAAGATAATAAATTTGAATTTAGGTCTCATATTTGCTGGACATAATAACCTTTGACATTATATGTTTAATAGAAGTTTTGATGATCAACGTAGGAATTAATTAGAGAGTTAATATTAATCCTATATGTAAGATTTATTTTACATGTTCATTAATTTTTTTTCCAATCAACTCTATTGATATTCCCCTAACAATAATCAAACAGAAGAAGAGAGAGAGAGAGAATTAAGAAAGATTATTAGTGTATTTTTAAAAAAATATTATATTAACTAATTTAAATAATATCCTTCATCTACTCAAATTACTTAGTTAGGTCTTATATTAAGAATTAAAAGAGTACCATTTTTAGTATTTAAATTTGACCTCATTTTTGTTTTACCTCCTAAAATTTGAAACCAATAGTTTTAGTTCAGAGATTAAAAATTTTTATGCAAACCAAAAAATCTCATGGATTAAAAATGATATCATCATACACATTGATAAATGCAATTTTAGACTATTTAATCTTGAACGGTAAACATTTTATTGTAAGTCATCCAAGAAAATACTCGTTTTACTTTTGTAAGCTATAATAATAATAATAAGTATAGTGATTTTACTTTTGGGGGGATTATAAACACTGGTTAGGAGCAAACAAAGAAAGAAGAGTTGGAGAAAGGCTGGGAATGGGCAGCTTTTGGGAAAGTCCAAAAAAACAAAAAAACGAAGGGAAACAAATCTGATCCAAATCAAGGAGAAGATATCAGAATTGTGGATTCGAGATCTCTTAAGCAGAGCCTTCTTTAATTATTTAATTATTTTAACCCTCTAATTAAAAAAACTACTCATATATATATATGTATATCATAATTACTCTTTCCCTGTCTCCAACAATAATAGTATTATTTTAATTTGTACTAACCATTAACATGCTTATTAATTTTCATGGCTTCCAGAGATTTTCTGTCCTTCTGTTATCATTCCTTCTTGGTCTTCTTTCCTCCTCTTTCATATTCACCAAACCCTGCTTTCAAACTTTTGACCATTATATTATATATAATTAGCTAAATAAATCCCTTCTCTACCTTCCCTCCCCCCCCCCCCAAAAAAAAGACGCCTTCTCTTTGTGAATATAGAGATTCTGAAGTTGTATTAATTAATAAACTTGATGCGCTGCCGCAAAATAAGGGCATGGGACAAATTGTGTTATGTATATAAAGTTTTGATGAATTTCACACAAACGTGCATTATGATTACAGAGCGGCATGATTGATGAAGACTTGGGAAATCATTACTTTTGAAGCCTTTTATCATCTAACCTTCTTTTTACTTAAAACAGCTCTCTGGCACAGTCCAGAACACAAAAGATAAACACATCCTCTTGTACCTACTAATCATATACATATACATAAAACATTATTAGAGGTAGGTACACTCACTTAAGATGTCTATGTGCCTGATATATAGTTTTCCATATGTGTTTGCTGATTAAATTCTGCAGAAGAAGTAGTAGTGCAGAAGATGAAAGGATCTTTTTTAAAAGGGTCATGTGAAGGGTAATGTAAGATGAAAGAAGATGATGAAATGGGACCCTCATGAAAAAAAGTTAGCTAATTTGTGGGGAAGAAAAGAAAGAGTACTTGCTTCCAAACTCTTTGTCCCTAAAAGATAATAAAAAGAGACAACAAGGGAGAGGCAACAGTACTCTCTCAGCAAAACTAGATATGCATAATTCTGTTAGATCTGACATTTTGGTGGGTAAATGTCAATTCTCTTACATATGCCTCTTTACCTTCAATTGTACATCACCATTGATTCATCCTGCCTTCTCTTATATATAACTGATGTGCATGGTCCTCCTCTTTCTGTCTAAAGCTTCTTGCCTACCATGACCAACCCACCTACAAACAGTAACTCAACTAATGAAGTCATGTGAGCTGTTAGCATCAGAATAATGCTATATCATTAATTACAGTCATTAAACTTTATATTATCCTAATGTATTTTTCTTCAGAGCTAAGGTAGTACTAGAGAGCTATATATATACATATATACACAGACACTTCCAGAAAGATAAGTGTTATTGGGTTTGGATCAAACTAGGGAAAACCTAGTAATTAAGCTTGAGGAAGTGAAGAAAATGTTGAAAGGTATTGGGGTCTAGATTCTCTTATAATCCCTCTTTCTCTTTTTTTCCCCCTCATAATCTTACTTCCGCCCTTAATGAAATAATGAATTGTTCAGATTTCATACTTTATAAAACTATTATTATAATATTATATAAATAGAAGAGAGAAAGTGGACATCTATTTTTTAAAATATTAAATCTGAACCATCTATTATTTAATGTAAGAGTGGAGATAAGATTCTGAGAAAAAAAGGAGTAAGAAGGATTATGAGAGAATCCAGACCCTGGAGGTAGGTAGGTAGTGTGAAGGGTCATTAAGGATAATTAATCTCTAAGTGGTATGAAGCATTTGAGAACTACTCCTTTCAGTTATAAATTTAAAAGTTAGATCACTAATTTGCAGAAATTAATACTGCATTAAGTTAATTATTTATAAAAAATTTATGTTGGTTTTCATGAAGTACTCTTTTAATTATTCGCATTGGAAATTATTCTTTTGATAACAAATTCTCTTAATATGTGTAATTAATAAGAAGAGTTCAGAAAAGAAATTATAATTTTTGGAGTAAAAAAAAGTGTATGGGGGAAATTATATCTAAGAGCGAAAGTGAGAGAATAAAACAAAGGCTAGCTATATAGGATGAGATTTTAAATTGGGTTCAGTCACAAAGCGAGGTGCCCTGGTGAAATTTGATTCTTCATTTGTGAGGGAGACAACTTGTCTATTAATATCTGGCATAGTGTCCTGTTCTTTCCATTTGATGGGGAAAATACTCATTAGTCGTCATTTTTTCAAACTACTTGACAAAATGAGTTCTTGTCCTTCACTTGTCATTTCATACTGCCTCACTTAGATGATTAATTTGAGGGATTAAGCTAAATAAATTACTTAATTATATTATATGTTACGAAATCTCTCTGAATTACTTATGTGTATTATTAGATTATATATCACTTTATTAGTCAAGAAAATTAGTTTGGATAAAAACGATAAATATAAATACTTTAAAGTAATTCATTTAGTTTTTTTAATCTCTCTAAATTAATTAACTGATTCTTATGTTGATCACTGGATATGATTATATATGCATATATCTGCTTTCAGGATTCCAACAAATTATTTATCCTCATCAAACCTGTTAACCTCTCAGTCTACAACCGCATGATTATAAGATATTTTGTTCCTATTAATTTCTCCACCACTGTTTTTTTTTTTTTTACCCTTTTCTTATCTTAAATTGTACATTATTTTCTTCAATATTTTACATCATATATAGCTAATGATGACTCGATCTAACATTTAGAATTCAATAATAAAAATCCTATACCTTTGGATACATTTCACAAATTGTTTGATTCTTTTATTTATATATATAGCTCATAAATTGATAATAAAATTTAGGTGTTCACTAATTACCGCAGTTAAGATGAGACTTATGACTTAAAAAGTACTTATAAAAGTATTAATTTATTATTCATTAAGAAGGTCTTCACATTAATAAGATTTAACCTCGTCTCCTTTTTTGTGAACCAGGTGTTTACTACTGGTCGGAAAAACTTCCGTTGGCATATATAAATATTTTATACATATTCATGTAATTATATGTATATAAGAGAAAATTGGCATGACATCTATCATCTGTGAAAGGAAAATAATAGAAGATCAATTAAGATGATTTGGATAAGTGAAAGAAAGGTGCTAAAGGCGCCAACAAGAAGAGATTAATTAGTGGATGAACTTTAGTCTTATAAAATGATGCAGAGAAAAAACTTAAAAAAGGATATTTCCAAAAAGTTACTAAAGAGAATCTCTTTGTGAATGGCATATCTTAATAGTCAATTGTTGATAAAATCCAATGCCATCATGCAAATGATTTAGTAGTTACCACTTAATGAAATACTACCTCCGGTTCTTAATATAAGAGTTAGTTTGATATTTAATTGACTTTAAATATGAGATCCAATTCACTTTCTAGTTATTTTGACATTCAATTGGTTTTAAATATAAGACTTCAATTCACTTTATCTCTTATATTTATTCATTTTTTTAAGATAGTTTTTGTAATAGTTGCACATGTTAAAGGTTTCATCAAATAATAGTATTAGCTGATACATATGATTAGCAAGTGTATTCTAAAAAATATAACACCTAATTATTACAAATAATTAACTTAACAAATTTTCTTAATCTACTCAAATTAGTCAACTAACCCTTATATTAAGAACTGAAGGTAGTATATATAATTTTGTTTTTTTTAATACAAGGAATAGATCAACTCGATAACAAAGATTATCTCTCTTGATATTGATGACAAAAAATAGACCCTACATATATATATATATATATATATGTATATATGAGTTGAAATTCAAATTCTCAACCACTTGTTTAAGTAACAGAGTTTCCATAACTTACGATAATTTTTATTTTTATTTTTTGCTATTCATGGGTATCATTTTATTAGAAACAATTTTATTAAGTCACTATCAGATACTAAATATCCACGTCTCTTTCAAAAAGAATTTGAACCTCAATTTATTATATTATAAAAAACTAGTTTTTTTTCAGTGAATCTCCTGTTGATTCACTTACGACATTTTGTTGCATATAAATATTTCAGGGCTAAGGCAGGCCAAGCTTTGAACGGAAGCGATCCTGATTTTGTATTTTAGGGCCAATCCAAACTCGGGTAAGATAAGAAACCCATGATGGAGAGCGAACAAAAGGCAATGCGGTTCTCGCGGGTTTGTCAGCAGATAACACTACTTAAATTTAAGGATGCTGCCGGGGAGTTTTGACAAATCACATAAAAGGATACCAACGGGGATTGGTCCAAATAGTAAGTAGCTTGATACCGTTTAAGCGAGGTCTTGAGTTCGAGACTCAGCGTGTGCAGAAATCCTCGTTGGGAGACTCACCCACCACAGCCAGGTGTACAACGCAGGTCGAATCCAGATGTAGTCAGATCAAAACTCCAGTGAACTGGATCCAAATCACCTTCAGCTCCCGAGCAAATGCATTTCGGAAACATGTTGACAAAAGGTCAATACGTAACATAAAACCCAAATCAAAACGTGGTTTTCACTTCACTTAAACATCTTTAAAAGAAAATGCAATACAAGACTTTTTAAGAGAGAATCCATTTTAGTACGATTATCATTCAAGAATGTTTAAATGTGGAGTTTTGATGAAATCTAGCGCATTAATGCAGGTGTATTTTTTCTTTTTTCACTCACCACATAATGAATTTAACCGTCGGGAGTTGAACACTCTCACCAAAGAGACGTGATTCAATTCCTAAAAATATCACAAGCTTATATTCACAACCAAGTGAACCCTGTAATTTGGAGCTAATTTCCATCTGATTTAGCTAATGACTTAAGCATGCCAATACTCCAAATGGGGCGATTGCATTGTGTTTGATTGGCTAGTTTTATTGTTTTTGGCTTGTTGGTCAGCATAACCTTTTACTTAAAATTTTATTAAAAAAATACTTTTAAAAAAATTAAAAGGGTAGACACTTATGAGATAACAGGTAGGATTGAACCCGACATGACCTCTTCTTCATAAGGAAATTTTCATGTCAGTAAGTTACCATATTTTCAAACACAATACAATTCAGTTTCAATTTTTAATAAATAATGCTATAGAATACACGAGAGATGGGGAGAGACGTGCTGAACGCCAGCGAACAGATAAGAGGCCAGGCCTTAAATAACTTGGGATGGTGCTATTGGGCCGAGCCCAAACACTGTTTTTTTGGGTTTACTTATTCCTTTACAGGGAGGGAAATGTTTGCAACCCTGACCCGAAGAACTTTCCGAGAGTAAGTGGGCGTGTGCCCTAGGACAAAAAACGTCATGCCATAAGTTTTATTGCTTGTCTCTATAACATATTTTATAATCACTAATAAGAGTTGATCCAGTAAAGAATTAACTCATAACTCACAAAGTCGTGAGTTCAAATTCTACTGATCTTAAGTACTCTTTGAGTCTGGAAGCATGCCGTAGCCCTGGTGAGTTCCTGAAACCCAAATCACCTAAACTTTTGTATACAAAAAATATATATAATTTATAATCAATTATTATTTATTATAATTGTTATTAGAAAAACATAAAATTATAATTTTACTGCTATTTTTTTTTGGTTTGAAGAAAATTAAAATACAATTTTATCGTGTTTTGTTTCTAAAAAAAAGTATACTGATCTGAAACTATCAGAAATAACTATTCCCTATTATTGTCAACTATATTAGTTCATTTTTTTGCAGCTGTGAATAATTGACTTCAAAGTTCAAAGTTGTAACTCTCAAGTTGAAGCATATTTTATCGCCAAAAAGGGACTATCATTATTATATGTTGCCAGCTTGAAGCATTCAAATCTGAAAGCTATTGAGAATGTGACCGATATGTATGGACGCATTTGGGGCCAAACTCACAAATTATGCAGACAAAAAGGGTCCCAGAGTGAAAAATGTCTTATTTACTCTTATATCCACACTGAGTCTATTAATAAGAATTAGTTGGAGGTCAAATTTAATATTCTTCCGATCCTAAATATAAGATCTCTTTTTCAGTGTAAATTACATAACAAAAAGGGTCTTATATTTAAAATATGAGGAGTACTAAATACTATCCTAGTCTTTAATAAATACTAACTGACTAATTTAAGAAGATTAAAAAAGTTATTAAATTACTTTAAAATATTTATATTTATCATTATTTTCTAAACTAATTTGCCTCGCTTATAAATTAATATATAACCTAATGATACATATAAGTAGTTTAGAAAGATCATGTAATATATTATATAATTAAGTAATTTAGTAATTTTTTTAATCTCTCTAAATTAGTCAATTGAGTCTTATTAATTAAGAATCGGAGGAAGTATAATAATTTAATGTATTTTATTTCTCACATTTATTATTTTTCAAACTAAGTTATTTAGCTTGTAAATTAATATATAATCTAATGTTATATAGATGTATTTTAGGGAGATCATGCTTACATTTGTTATAATCAAACTAATCTATTTGACTTTCTTAATATACCCAAATTAGTTAAGCAGTTATTATATCAAGAATTAAGAAAATATATTACAAATAAATAATTTGGCAGTTTAAAGTAATATATATGAATAAACATCCATAATCATTGACTTTATATAAAAATTATACTCCTATAACAATTAATAATTGAGATATATATAATTTAATTGAAATTGTTAGCTCATTTTATTTAAATTTTATGCAATTCACTGTGTGTGTTGAGTTGATATACGTACGAGTTTGTTTCTTGAATGATGATATTGGAAAAACAACAAGTCATCATTGAAGATAATGAATAAATATAATTTTTTGGGTTAATATAATTTTTTTCAGTTTGCCTTTACTTTGTTTTTGGTCCATCAATTTTCAAATTATAGATTTTGATAACTCAAGTCTTTTTTTTATTTAAAATATTGATCTTTATAACTCAATAAAAATTTAGATTATATTGCTTCTTGAGAGACCAAAACATGTGATTTAAAATTTAAAGGACTAAAACCAAAATAAGGACAAAATTAAAAGAGCAAAGATTATATTAATCCTAATTTTTTTCTTAAGAATAAACTATTTTGACGTGTTTAGGAGATAATTTTCGTATCAACGTAGTCCGCTAAAATATCCACATTAATTCAGTTATAACATGGCAATGTTACAGCAATTTAAAAGCATAACAATATGTACGCAAACATGTTAAATTGTCGTGATTTTCGCCAAAAAAATCTTATCTTAAAATAACTTATCCATTTGGTGGAAAATTTTATTAGAAAACACTTATTAGTTAGGAAAAATGACCACAAAATACCATATGAAAATAAAAAAAACAAAACAAGCATCTAAATAAGCAAAATGACTAAATGAGCATGAAGTACTAATATGAAATTTGTACTTTTGGTGTAACGATTGAAATGTCCTAATTATTTTTGAAGTACATTGCTTTGTCTGAAATAACTTGTACTCCCTGAGGTTGCCGCTGTCGAGGAGGCCGTTGAAGTAATGCCAACTGTGATAAACAGGTAGGAAGCTTGAATATTGTTCTTCATAGAGTATTTTTGATGAGTCTTCAAAGCTTAAAATGTTATTGTCTAGTATTCCTCTTTCTGGTTCCGTCTCTGTTCTTCACATAAAACTGTTTTCAGAAAATGTGAAACTGCCTGATTTCCTAGTATTATAAAAACCATGTGTCTTGAATTTTACAAAATACATATTGGGATTTACAAATTTCATAGTGAAAGTGACCACTTTGTTAATGGGTTTTGTAACCTGTTTTCAGGAGATGAGCAACTCGTTTTTAAAAACCAATAAAATTCTACGCTGAATTTTACAAAACACACAGTGGGATTTACAACTTTCATAGTGAAAATATCCACTTCTTCAATGGGTTTTGCAACATGTTTTTAGGGGATAAGCAACTTGTTTCTAACAATCAATAAAATTTCATGCTGAGTTTTACAAAACATATAGTGGGATTTACAATTTTCATAGTAAAATGATCACTTCTTCAACGGGTTTTGTAACCTGTTTTCAGAGGATAGGCAACTTGTTTTTAAAAACCAATAAAATCCCACGCTGAATTTTATAAAATACATAATGGGATTTATAACTTTTGTAGTGAAAATAACCATTTTTTCAATGGGTCTTGTAAACTGTTTTTAGGGAATATGCAACTTCTTTCTAAAAACTAATAAAATTCTATGCTGAATTTTACAAAACATAATGGGATTTATAACTTTTATAATGAAAATGACCACTTCTTTAATGGGTTTTGCAACCTATTTTTAGGGTGGACAACTTGTTTGTAAAAACTAATAAAATTTTACGTTAAATTTTACAAAATACATACTGGGATTTATAACGTTCGTAGTGAAAGTAATTGTTTTGTTAATGGGTTTTGCAACCTATTTTTGGGGATCATCAACCCGTTTCTGACCACCAATAAAATTCTACGCTAAATTTTACAAAACGTGTAGTGGGATTTACAACTTTCATAGTGAAAGTGACTATTTCTTCAATAGATTTTGCAACCTGTGTTCAGGGAATGAGCAACTTGTAAACATAAATAAATCATTTAGTGGATGTACACCTGAAAAACATCACAATAAATATTGAACCATTAACTTTAATAGTTAATTACATGTGTAATAAAGTGTACCATTCACATAGCAAGCATATGACAGCAATTACATTACGTAATTGCTTGCCACCATTTTCTAATTTCTGCTACATCATTCACCAAATACTGAATATAAACCCTTAAACCCAATAATACTGTCCCTATTTCATCATGAAGCAGCTACAAAAATGAATAACTCAAACCCCACCATTAACTTCTACTCACTTATATAATGCCACAGGTTCACTCCCTCTCTTACTACAAACCCTCTTACCCACAACCAAAACTTACCAAATCAACCATGTCTACAGAATGGTGATGCAAAGGAGTAAGATAATAGCATTTCCAAAGACTATCAACTTAAACTTACCTCTCACATTTCTTTTTCCTTTTTCACGTGTTTCATCAATGTTTTCCTCTGTTTATTTTCTTTTCAGTTTTAGCTTCTTTTTCTCTCACTCTACGGGCATTTCAATCTTTACACCAAAATTGAAAATTTTAGATTAATACCTCATGCCTACTTGGTCATTTTGCTTACTCAGATGTTTATTTTGTCTTTTTTATTTTCATATGGTATTTTATAGTTATTTTTTCTCCTGCGCATATTCCCCTTTTAATTTCTCTGAAAAACGTTGTAGTTAGAAGTTAATAGTATTTCATTGGCAAAAAAAAAAAAGGTTAATACTACCTTCTATATTTAACATAGGAGTTAAAAGTTAGATAATTAATTCGTGAATATTAAAAAAATTAGTTAAGTTAATTATTTGTAATAAATGAGTTTTATTTTTTTAAAAATGTTTTTGTTGATCTTGTGGAATGAAAATTCTTTAATATTTATAATACTATTTTAAAAAATAAATAAATATAACAGACACAACGATATATCACTTTTGGTTCTAATTATAAGATTTTGTTTATAGTTTATTAATAAGGTCTTATAAATACAACCAGAAGCAATATTTAGGAAAATTGTATCGGAGGAATTTTTTTTTTAATATAAAAAAGGTACTTTGCAATCGCAACCACTCTCACCCTTAAATTATAATATAATCGACTGCTGCCCAAAAAAACAGTTATAATATGATGAGCTCATATCTAAGATTTAAAATGCAATTATCGATTTTGATCATATTCATGTAATTCACGTAATATTTTAAAAAAATATCGACATATGAATCTATGATGTTTAACTGGACTGTCACAACATCATCATACCCAAGACGCTGATATACATCGCGACTATTCGTTTGGAGGGGGGTTGATTGGTTGAACCATCGTGACTCTTACGTTGGGCTTGCTGAGTTGCTGGTAAAATTCCACGTAGAAAAAGACATTTTTACTTTTCTAATAAAAAAGAAAAAGTAAACTTAAAAAAAAAAAAAACTCTCTTCCAGAATAGCAGAAACCCAACGACTCCTGCGCCTACCATCAGAGCAGTACCATTGGCAGATGATCTTTGTCGTGTTTCGTATGCTCGTCAATTATTGAAGTCAGAAAATCATGTTCATAATGCTAACGTGCGCCCACACCGACCTCTCACATTGTGTTCATCACTCTACGCTCCTTAGCACTTATCAAGATGACCTTTTTGGCCAGTTTCCTCCCACCAGCCCACGTTAGACTTAGCCACCCCACTTGAATCACGGAGAGCGTCACCAGGAAAAAGACTTTTTTTTTTTGGTTGGGCTTTTTTCCCCTTTTATGAGATTGGAGTTGAGTTCCTTCAAATAACGGTAATATATAATGAGTGGTAGTTAACAGGGACTTGCTGAGACGACCAGATAGAGTATCCCAGAAGTTTTCTGGGGGGTTTCTGAATAGTCAAGCTCCAAGTTGATTCCTCTGATGAACTGCTAGGAACATCCAGAGCAAGGTAAGACAATTCTCTGAGAACTCATCAAGAATTCGAATTTCGCGTACTTTCTGAAACTCTCTTCTTGTGATGCATCATGGGTAGGAATGGGAACAAACGTGCTTCTTGTTTCGTCTTTTCATTTAGAATTTGGAATTCTGAAGTCTTGGCTTTGTTTTTTCGCCCCCTCTTTTTTGAGAATTCTGGGAATTCCCTGTTGGCTTGGGGGCGGCTCTGGGGAAAATTTTGTTTTAATTCGTTAAATCCTAATGTTCTGGGAAACTTCTATGCAGATCTTATGGTTTCTGAGTTTCTAGCTTCTGGTTTCTGGTTTTTCATCTATCAGTGCTTTTTTAAGGACTGGGGATATTTAGAAAATTCAGAATCTTGTTTGGTTGTAGCCATCAAGAAAGTTAAGTCTGTGGATGGATGCTTCTTTAATAGAATCAGAATTGGCAATGTGTTTTGTGGGTGGCTCATTTTAGTGCAATCTGAAATGAACTGCAGAAGACTTAGCTTATCAGGGGTGATTCATTGTATATTTGAAGATATTGAAGAGGTGATAGTAGGACTTTTTCCCTCCAAAATGGGATTATTGTTTCTTGTGTTTCGGATATGAGATTTTAAGAGAGAGAATTGGAAGAGATAATTCAAACATTGAGTTGCTAAAGGATTTGAACGTCCAAATTATTGAAATGATTAAATCTTTTGTCTGTAACCAAAAATCTTTTTTGCGATGTCCGTAAGAGGGAGGAATGGGTAAAGGAAGAAAACTGAAGAAAAAGAGTAACCTGAGATTCTAAAATTAACGAGGATAGTTTTTTTTTTTCTCCCTCTCCAAAAGAAAATTCTTGCTTTTAAAAATCTTCCTTGATAATACTAAAGAAAATTTTCCAATCTCTAGAATCTGGGTTTGATTGTTAGTCTCATCCTTTTGCTCCATTTCCTTTGCCATGGTGTCACCAAGCAAAGAACATGCAAATGCCTCTCTCTTTCTCTCTCTCTCTCTCTATTCCCCAACAGGACGGTAAATAATCAGCTAGATTTCTTCTTTTATCTTTCTTTTGAAAGACATGATCTTCTGAATCCTCTATTTCCTCTTCAAGGCTCAGAAGTTATAGTCCATTGCTTTTAATCTATGGAGGAGTAGTCCTTTAGTGCAGGGAATGTGCCAACAGATTGACAATATTCTTCTATGCAAGTTCATATGTGATACTTTCCATAGAACCTCGCGCAGTCAAAAAGAACGTGGAGGCTCTGCTTGACTGCAGAAGAGATTTGTGTTTTGGTCCTTTTTAAGCACTGTTAGACATGCTTTCTAACTCTTAACCTCTGTATAATAATCCATAAGAAGGACTATACTCTCACTAATCACCAATTACTAAAACATAATGTACCCATTCCTAAAGTCAGGCTATTTCATTTCCATCACTGAAATTTCAGTTTCACCGTACTTGGGCCGAGGCAGAACGAAGAGATACTGGTTAAGTATGGATGAGTATGCTGATAAAGCTAAAGGTGGATTACATGTTTCGGAAGCAGCTTTTGACAAGCTCTACTCAATTGAAGAACCCTCCACTAAGGAGCATGATGTGCAAGAACTGGATGTTTTTACGCAAGCTTTAACAGAAGTTGACTTTCGCTTAGCATATTCTTCTGAGAAGCTGATGAACTTGCATGTGCTTTTTATCTATCTGTTGAGACAGGAAAATGACCTTGAAGCGATGAATTTAGAGAATAACTGCATCTCAATAGACTTCATGGAAAAGGCATTTGCATTTGATATTTTGTTAGGCATATTAGATTCTGAGGTAAGAGAGCTGGACAATTTCATGGACATTATCCAAGCAGAAATTGTTGATGCTCGTCATAAAATACTTTCATGCAGAGATTTGAAAGAAGTTCCCTTCACAATGGAAGAAAACTTGCATGACTCTGAAGAGTCCGTGAAGGAGTTTCACCAGCAGCTGTTGGAATTGAAGATGCAGTCATCCAAGTTACAGAAAACCCTCGAGGCTTTCCAACATGAGAATTGTGAGTTGAAGGTTCTTAGTTATTTTTGTTCCTGATTTCTGCTTAATTAGTTCGATATAAAAATTGTTCCCTGGTCTCGGACAGCTATTTAACCCTTTGAGACATCCGTGTAAACAGGGGAAACAGGGAAGGCTATTAATTTGTCAGAAAATGGCCAACTGACTGGTGCAAAAACAGAATCAGATGATCAGATGGTTGAACAGCGAAGATATATTCTGCGGATGCTTGAGAGGTCTTTGGTAAGGGAGGTAGATCTTGAGAAGAAGTTAGCAGAATCAAGAGAACATGAAGATCTAAAATTGAAACTACACCACACGGAACAATTATCAATGCGCATGGAAGAAGCTGCGGAATTTGTTTGGGGAAGATTTCTTGAGGCAGAAACTGCAGCTGAGATGCTCATGGGGATTTCTAAAGATATGATGGGGCGCCTCCAGATAGCCGAGCTTAACCTTAATGGTTCTGTTCAGCGAGAGAATGAGTTGAAATCAAAACTTCAAACTTGCATAGAAGAACTCAAGGATAAAGACTCTTCTTTAGAGAAGCTTGAGCGTATTAATGCTGAGCTCATGAAGGAAAATGCTGAAGTGCAATCTTTGAGGGAAAAGGTGAAAAATCTTGAAGAAGAACGAATAGAATTTGAACATCATCTATCTACTGCAACTGCTGAGAATGAAACTAATCAAGAGCATCTTATTGAAATGGAAAATTTTGTTGAGTCATTGAAAGAAAGCATTTATACAGCAGAAACTAGGGCTGAGAGTGCAGAAGCGAAGGTTACACAGTTAACTGAAACTAACGTCGAACTTACTGAAGAGCTGAATTTTCTTAAAGGTAGTGCTAGTACGGCAGAAAAAAAGGTGGGTTTACTTGAAAACCAGCTGAGGGAATCAGAGATTCAACTACAAAATGCAAAAGCATCGTCTGAAGCTAGTCAAGAACAGCAGAACATGTTATATTCAGCTATATGGGATATGGAATTGTTAATTGAAGAGCTAAGATCAAAGCTATCGAAGGCGGAAAGTACGACAGAAAGTGCAGAAGAGCAATGCATTGTGTTATCAGAAGCTAATGAAGAACTAAATAAAGAATTGGATCTCCTGAGATCTAGAATGAAAAGCTTGGAAACATCTCTGGACCAAGCTAACAACTCAAAAATTTCAAGTGCAAAAGAAATCAATGTTAGAACTAAGTTTATCATGGACATGGTCATGCAACTAACCATTGAAAGGGAACATGTCCATCAACAGGTAATGGCGTACTTCCTATAATTTCTTGGGCAATTTAACGTCTGGTTTGTATTATGCTTTACATAAACATTGCCATAAAAAATTATGATTGAGCAAATTCATAGTAAATCATGAATATTGGAACTTATTGCTACTACTTGCCCCAGTGACTTTATTCTGAATGAAGGAATAAGAAAAGGAATTTGTGCATTTCCTTGGGAGACAGAATCCTAAAGGAAAATCACTGTAAATTTCATTGCATTGGTAGATTTATTTTATGATGTAAACTTAGGTATGGTTATTCATCTATGGCCCATAATGTGGGAAATCTAACTGGACTTTTATTGGGGGGCTGTATGTGCTTCATGCAGTTATGTGCTTTAAAAATTGAGAACAGGAGTTTGGAAGAAAAGCTGAAGAATGTTAAAAGGGATGTCCCTCTAGATTCCTGCCACAATGGATTAAATAATAGCAGTGAAGATCAAGCTTCTAACATTGACTCTAGCAATGGTAGCTGTACGAAATCTGCTGATGAAGAAGGAGAAGATATTTTAAATCAAATTTTCCAGGTACTTTTTTTACGCATTTCGGCCTGACATGTTTATGCGGTCCCGTTCTGGACCCTGCTCTGGCTTTTATTAAATTACAATTACCATTATATAAATTTATCATGATTGTCTTATACTTCCCTGAATTCACCAATGCTTAACTTACCAATATCTTATCTATTCTTCCCGCATCTTTTAAAAGCCTTTTTTTTTTGGGTTTCGATAATCAGGGGGGTGAGCCATCCGAAGATGCAAGCTCTGAAAGTAAAGTAGAATGTTCCGTTCCATCACAGAAGTCTGGAAAATTTAGCAGCTCAACATTTTTTTCAATGGCAATCATTGTGCCACTGGTTTCTTTTTTAGCCATCCTCTTGTTTGATAAGGAAACCTTTCACTTTCTGAGAACATTTGATGGTTAAGTCATGACTTATGACTTAATCATTGAAGAAATCTGCTGCTTGTGCTTTTGTGAAGTCCTTTCACTTCTGTATTGTATTGTATATTCATATAATTATGTAGCCTTAGAATTGGAGTAATCCATTGTTGCAATTGAATTGTACATATCAAGAGTCTGCATTTTTTCAATTTTCAAATAAGGTAAGAAAGTCATCCAAAGAATTGGAAAGATGGAAGCTTGTCCCTGCATAAGATTGTCGGTGTTGATCTTAATTTTCGTTTCATATACAAAAGAACTTTAAAGCTGGCAGGATTTTTTCAGGGCAGGTTTACTAGCCCGACGTCAGACTTTTGAAAATTGATGTCAATCCCCCTATTTATAAAATGAGAAATTCTTGGAGGAACCACATGTGCCACGTAAATCATGGTCGTCGAATACAAAAATAACAAATGCAGCTAATATAGCAGCATTGCGCATCCGGGGAATCGAACCCCGGTCAGTACCGTGGGAGGGTACTATGATACCACTACACCAGATGCGCGGTTTTGAAGGGCAAGGCAGGCTTTAATGAGGCTAGCTCTTACAGATTGAGATTGTGGGCCAAGTGCTATTTATTAAGATATATAATTATTTCAAATAAAATTGATACCGACAGAGAAAGCGGCTCATCTGGTGTAGCGGCATTCGATTCCCCGGGTGCGCAGGGTCCGTGTTTCATTTTACTTCCCACCCACTGTCCCTTTTTAATCACAATTTATCCTGTAAATGTAATACTACAAATTCTATTTGTTTTCCCCCTTGACCTTTTTCTCACACTTTTGTTAACTTCTCGGCCTCTCCAAATTAAATTGATCCTCATTTTTTGAATTTTAAACATATAGCTGTATCTCTAGCATGAGATATTTCATTCGAAACTTAACCTAGCATATGTGATTCAAGTTATAATTACTCGAAATCCAATGTAACTTCATATATTGTTAGGTGATTTGCTATTCAAAAAAAAAAAAAACCAATAGAAAGTGAAAGTAGAAAAATTGCGTAGTCTTTAAGTCATTAATAAGCAACCATGTTATCCCATTATTCACAATGCCTTCTCTTTTTACGTTTTTTTCCCTGGGAGGAAAAGCGAGTCAAGTAAAAAGGAACAAAAGAGTAAAGATAAATGATGTGGTGGGCTACGCTATATGACCTCTTTGTCTTTCGGTAAGTTTCAAAGCAATTTCTCAGGGCACTGATTTGTCTTGGTTTACTTGAGCACTACTTCTGGAATCATAATTCATAAGTCATCAATTGGCGTATTAAAGAAATACGCGTACAGTATTGAGTAAACATGTTATTTCTCCAGTTTAATTTCCTCTTTTTTTTAAAAAAAAAAAACACTTTTCCGTGTGCCAAACATTACCTGATGAACATTGTAGTGCTTTTTTGGGGAGACGAGGGGGGCATCCTTTTCGCTTTCTTAGGAGTCACGCTTCATTAATTTGTCCAATTTCCATGATACCAAACACGGCATTGAAGTAACCCTTTGTCCTTGCTATACCTTATCTTTTTCGTTTTCATAATTCTCAAAGATAAAGGAAGTTAAACGGAAAAGGGAGGAGGTATTCTTGTGAATGTGATGCACTAATTGGCAATTGTTAACGCTGTTTATTCCTCTAGTCAAGGATATATATATTCCCCATTATACATACTTCACCTTTTGGTTCCCACTTCACTATTAGACATGTTTCCGAGAAAATGACTTGCCCTAACTAATGATAAATTCGTAGAACCTTAATTAATCTCGTTGTCTCTCATGATCTTAATGACATCCAAAGAAAAAGATCTTTCATTGGACTCCTTTGGTCTCAGTTAATTCCCATAAACACAATCTTAGTGTGTGTCTTTTGGGGTCTGCTTCACAGCTCTAATGCTAGCAGGTTCTCTTTGTCATTAGTCTCCCAAGTATTTCCAAAGCAATTTCAGGTCACTTGATTCAATGCCGGATTTAGTTTTAATCATGACGGGGTTTTGGTACCATAATTCCTGGAAACGAGAAAAGCGAAGAATTCTAACAGTACTGCTCAACAAAACCTAATCTTTATCTTGAAGTATTTTAGTACGTTACACAAAAGGCAATTAACTTTCCTGAGAGAACTATACAGTGTGCAGTACTTGAGAGAGAGAGAGAGAGAGAGAGAGAGAGAGATCTCCCTTTGTCTCAAAAAAGGTTGCAGGATACAAATTTCAAGTTTCATGGTCATGTGATCCTAAATGGTGCATTGGCTACTTATAGTAAAAAAAAAAATTGACTATATTTCCTTTTGCTGCTGAAAGCTGGAGAATAGCTATCTCATATGGTGGTAAATTTGTTGTCCAGGTCTGGTTCTATACTGCACAATATATGAGAATCTTCAAGCTGCATATAGAACTGTGTCAAGCAGTAATGAGACCCTAACTAGTCTGAAATGCTAATAGACATGAAGAAAATTGGGTTGGCAGAAGGATTAAACATGTGTTCTGGAAAAATATCCCATGATATGTAGAGCATCATTAGTGTAAAGAGAAAGGCTTTTATGTGTAATAAACGAGTAAATAGATGGCCATGTTTGACGAATTTATACTCCTCCAGTTTTTAATATATGATCCAATTGTTGAGTTGGTTTTAATCCTAAATATAAGACCCATTTCTCATATTTATCAATTTTCTCTAAATTACTCCTATGGATACTCCATCAACTATAATCAAGTAGAAAAAAGAGATGGGGTATTAAAAAAGATGATTATGATATTTTAGAAAAAATGTGTCACATTTCTTATGACTAACTAATTTACATAACTTCCTTAATCGAATCAAATTAGTTAAATGAGTCTTATATTAAAAACTGGAGGAGTACCATAGTAACACAGAGATTAAGCAAAATATATGAGGAATTGTGTAACATTACCTTACATGACTTGCTTGTATCATGTGATCCAAACGGGCCAACATTGCGGGTGAATGGACGATTGTCTTTGAACATGACTGAATCATCTCAAACAATTACTTTGTTGATCTATGTTATATACAGATTTGATAGAGCTTTACATTGGCTGTCTAGGGCTAACACCACCCTCCTCCTTTATCCGGGCTTGGGACCGGCTATGAAACATAGGCGGAGTTTTGGTCACAGACCCTTTTATGACCTTAATGACCACAGAAAAGCCTTGGTCATTACGAAAAAACCCATTGCAAAAGAGAGAAACCCAGTCTTCTCAACTATTGCTGCAAGCCTTGGCTTTGAATGACTCAGGAAATACCCGGAGAGTGAAGCTGCAAAGGCAATAACCATCGCAGTTCCACAAAATGCACTTGTTTCTCTGAAGAATGACCCTGATGGAGAAGAAGACAGAGTCTGAAATAGAGTTAAAGCAGCCTGGAAGGTTAAGCTAATGAGTAGCTTCGAGGGGCTTGGGGAATTCTTGGAGTCAAATCTCGTCGTCTCTGTCTCAAAAGAACTCATATTCATATACAGAGGCAAAAGGTGGCCATTAGAATAATGGTTATGAGCTGATCTGAAGGGTCTCATTCTTGGTGATGGTGCTAGGATTGTCCAAGAATTACGAAGCATTCTGCAAAAGGAAAAGGAAGGCATGAAAAACCAGAGAAAGGAGGAGATCTTAGCTGCTTAAATGAAAATCTGAAACTATCTTCTGGTAGACAGATTTAGGTTGTGCAGTTTTCTACTCCACAACGAATATGATTATGAAAGGTCTATATATAAAGCCAATGCAAGGAGGGATGAGATTAATCAAGAAGACTTGATTGTTTGCTTGACTGACTTTTCTTTCCCTCTTACACAGGTTTGGTATCTGTCACACTTCCGAGAAACAGCCCAGCAATATTCCTTTTTAATTTCCTCTTTTTTTAAAAAAATATAGAAATGTTATTTTCACTTCAATTTAACTTCCATTTTCATTGCATAATCTCCATTAATATGACTACAATTTTTTCAAAAAAGTGGGATGCAAGTGTTAATGTAATTTTTTTAAGAAAAAAAGTGAAGGTACTCTACAAATTTTATATACACAAAGTACCCGTACTCTGTTTTAGGTTCTTCTCATCAATAAAATTTTTAATGAAGAACTTTTCTCCAATTTTTCTTAAAAAATGTTCAAGAGTTTTTTTTTTTTTTGGTTTTTCCCCTTGGGGGGAGAAAACCTTTGTCTTGCATACTACGCGTTTTCTTTCCAATTTCATTCACTTTTTAGAGAGAGGAAAAGGAAAAGGAAGGGATGTTCGTACATGACTATGAGGATCTAATTAATAATTAACTGAGTTTAGGGGAGCTTACGGATAACATGGGGAAAGCTCCAGCTAGCCCCACATGACCAAACTCCCTAGCAGAAAAGACTTAGGGTTTGTTTGAAGCTCTATTGAAAAAGTATTTCTAAGTAAATTTATATAAATCGAGACAAAATTCTCCTCGTATATTTATTTTGTATTCTGTAAATCACATTTAAAAAGCTACTTATAATTCATTCCAAATCAGCCTTTAGTTTTCACACAAAAACCCTATTGAACCCGAGAAAAACCCAGTCTTCTCTAGCTACAAGCCTTGGCTTAGAATGACTTAGAAAATACCCTGAGAGTGAAGCTGCAAAGGCAATAACTATGGCAGCTCCAAACAAAGGAAGAGGATGCTGGGATGACCCAGATGGAGGAAAAACACATAATAGTCTGAAACAGAGTTAGAGCAGGTTGAAAGGTCAAGTCGATGAATAGTTTCCAAAGACTTGGGGAATTCTTAAGTCAAATCTTAGTGTCTCTAGCTCAAAAGAACTCACATTCGCTTATATAGAGGCAGGAAGTGGTGGTTATTAGAATAATGGTTGTGAGCTGACATGAAGGATCTCCTTCTAGTGATGTAGTTACGTGAGAAAGGTGCTACAAATGTCCAAGAATTACGAATCATTCTCCAAAAGGAACAAGAAGGCATAGAAATGAAAGAGAGGAGATCTTACCTGCTCAGTAAAACTCTGCAACTATCTTTTGGTGCCAATAAATCTCGTTAGTGTGGTTTTTTTTTCCTTCTTCTATTTTTTAATTACTATCAGGTACCTTTTTATTGGAAATAATATTAACTGAGACACGATTAGATACTACGCATTACCCAGGCTTGGTCTCACATCAGCCATGTTTCACCATAATAAAATGTAATGGTTGTAAATTCCCTTAAATTAAATGGTACACAGGAACATTATCTTCTGTTGACCTCTTTTAGTCTCAATTTCCCACCATATAACTTTTCATATTACTTATTTTAGCCCTTTTATATTAGTTTAGAAAAGGCCGTACAAGTTTATAGAGGACCCTACAGCTTATATAGAATCTCACTTTTCCACATAGGTTAAAAACACAAAAAGAAAATAACAGACATGATATAAAAGTCCTTTTGTTTTTTGTTTTACGTAAAAAGGTTTAAATTTGATTACAAAAATGCAACTATTTAACGACATAAATGCCTGACGTAAGGGGGAAAAGCAATGGTGTATAAGGACAGTCTGAGAGTGTATTTCAGCCTATGAGAAAATTAGAGGGGTGGCTGGATTTAAAAAAATTTTAAAATGAGATTATAAAATTTTGACAAAGAAAATATATAAGATTAAAAAAATAAAACAACATTAGTTAAAAGTTTTTAACCCCATTTTGTTTTAAATTTTTCAGATTAAACTCATCAAAATTTTTTCTCCCATTTTTCCCCCTTCATTTCTCCCGTAACAAACGGATTAGGAATCTTCTTCCCAATTCCCAATCACCACCTTTAATTCCAAGCCAATTCAGCCCTGATACACATTATCAAACACTTCATGCACTTACATAAATGCTATCCTTTACTAAAATGATAATTTATCTATACGAAATGTCTCGGTTTTAAGAAAAGAAAATGTACCATAATTCCCTCTATCTAAAGCACACAAGGGTACTATTACTGATTTTAAAAAAAAAAAAAAGAGGAAGGTTCAATTACAAAAAACCGTCATGAAAATAAGCATGCAAGAGAACCAAAAAGAAGAATTTCACTAATCGCAACATAAATTTTGTATTAATTTGATCGAAACAATTCAAGCAAGAAATGCACAACCCAATCTTCATTGGATATGAATGGTCACGTCAGACCTTTTTTGTCTATGCGAGCAGACGGCATGTTGAGCCAGCCTTTAGTAACTCGAGGACTCAGTAAGGGCCAAACTATTCCGAATCAAGGATGCGAGACCTTTTTAGATGGCACCTCTGCTATTGAGATCTAACACTGCTAGACTTCTGATTCAGCTGAAACAATACTAGGTGATTCAAATGTTCCGTAGTTGCATTCTTGTTAGCTTGTTTAGTACATGACACAAAAACATAAAAACAATTAACTTGCCTCCCATAACTATATACTGCCTCCGGTCTTAATTATAAAAATCAGTTGACTAATTTGAAGAGATTAAAAAAATAAGTTAAGTTTAGTTATTTGTCCTAAATAGGTGTTGTCTTTCCTAAAATATCATTACTAATCAAATGTATTAACTAGAACTATAATTATTGGAAAGACTATCTCGAAAAAAATTGAATAAATATAAGAGACAAAATGAATTTGGGTCTTATATTTAGGATCAAAATAAAAATCAAACAGGATCTTATATTAAGGACCGGAGGTAGTATCTTGCTTCGTAGTTTAGACAGACGAAGATGTCTACCTTGTTCTCTCCCTCTTATTTCTGTGTGAACTAATGCAGAATATCTCTTTCTTAAAGAAAGTTATAGGATATACCATTTTCATAGGTTCATGGTTGTGTGAACCTAAATGTTGTATTGGAGACTTGTCTGAGCTGATTGTTTCCTTAAGATAATGCTTATCTCAGTAAAACATACAGCATTATCCAATCCAATTCAAACCAAATAAACTAAAAGATCTTCAGTGGTAACACTTGCCTGTAGTAGGAGAGAGTTAATTAGTCAGACTATGGGTCTGTTTGGGTGACTCTCAAAACCATGGTTTGTGAGGCAAAATCATGGTTTGGGTAGAATGTCACCCAAACAGCATCAATTTTGATTTTGGAATCCAAAACCATGGTTTCAGAAAAAGTGAATTCATTATGCTTCTGGCTCAAATTGGAGAGTATGATTGTGCCTGTCAGAGTAAATCTCAACAATAATATGACTTTAACATCCCCCAATTAATTTTTTATAAACATATTAATCTTATATCTTATAAATATATATACACATATTAATTATTCATTAATTATATTATCTTATGTATTATTAATTATGTTGGTAAAAAATATATTATTAATAATTTTATTCCTTCAAATTAAAATATATCATAAAATATATATTTTATGTAATTATCATATTAACTCATGTTTTTTTAGTAATTTATATATATAAAAAGTGTTTTTGATAACAACTATCCAAACACTCTAACTTCTTAGAATCATTTTTTCACAAAATCTATTCTTCACAAAATTTATTCTCTCCAAAATCTATTCTCCATAAACTATTCTCTAAATCATGATTTGGTTTCATCTAAACACCCCTTTATAACGGTGTCACAGCACGGTCCAGTTCTTCTTGCATATACCCAGAGCACAATTAAAAGGATCTCTATCAATTCCGGACAAAGAACAACAGATCCAATTCTACGTTACTTCTACTAGGAGGAGGAGATTCAAACAAAGCATACCTCAAAGCTCAAGCTGAAGAATAGGATTTCTTGCGCTGTGCACTACTTTGAGTTGCGTAATAAGCAGCATTGCAGTCGCCTCTAACCAAGTTGCTTCTAAATTGTGCTTCCCAGTGCTGAGTTACTTCTAACCAAGCATTAAATACCCAGTTACTTCTACAAGGGGGAGGAGATCCAATTCCACTTCCCATTGCCGATGCCGCTGAATTGTGCTTCCCATTGCCGAGTGACGTGATTGATCCCTCACAGCAGCCACTTTCTTCAAGTCACAAACCCTAACATTTCACGCACACCCAACAATTCGGTAAAACAGAGATGCAGCTCCGAGATTAGCTCTCACCAAGGAGAGGAGTGGCGCTCTCACTATGGAGAAACCCCAGGGGAGAAAAAGAGCTCAAATTAATTCAGTAAAGTTCCTATTTAACTTTACCTTTGGTCCCCACTTCATTGGACTTGTTCCCAAGAGGTATCATATTGAAAATGAAAAGTGCTAGGGAATGACATATTCGTATATTCTTATTTAATCCTATTGCCTCTCATAATTTCAATGAAGTCCAAAAAAAAGATCTTTGATCGAACTCCTTTTGGTCTCAATTACCCTCTACACAACTCAGTGAGTATCGGGGTCTGCTTCACAGTCATCACCTTTGATCCGAAGCAAATTCCATTTGATTATATATATATATATATATATATATATATATATATAGACGAACACCCAGCTCCAACAGTAATCTTAAGTAGAAAGAAGACATGCAAAACAAAGGAGATCACACCTACTTAATAAAACTGCGTAACTATCTTCTGCCATCAACCCTAGATAATGCACTTTTCTACATTATAGCGAAATGACCATGAAAATGTAAAGCCAAATGCATGCAGGTTCTCTTTATTTCCAAGAAATTGCAGATTACTTGATTAATTGCTTGACCTAGTTTTCATCATTGCACAGGTTTGGTACCATATAGCTTCGAGAAAAACAATAAATTCTAGAGGTAATACTCCACTCAAAGTGCAGTGTGAGGGGATAATACAGAGAAATCCACCTCTGGAGTGGACACATGAATAGTAACCCTTTTGACGTTCTCCATGATGCCCTCCAACATAAATTTTTGTATTAACACGATAGAAGCACAGAGTACATTACACAATATTCATAGTATATTAATAGGTACATCACACTTACTATGCTTTAGTACATGAAACAGTAGACAATTTACTTGCCTCCAATAACTATACCGTGTGTGGTAATTGAGAGAGAGAGAGGAAGATCTATCTCTTTATCTCTCGCTCTTGTTGCACCGTTCAGTAATGAAGGAAGATCTCTGTCTTCATTTTAAGATACCATCTTAATAGTTTCATGGTTGTGCAAAACCTAAATGGTGTGTTGGATACTTATAATGGTATAATGGTGTGTTGGATACTTGCACTGGTACGAATTGACTCCACCTTTTGCTACTGCAAGAATAGGTACTTCTGACCTTAGTCTGTGACATAGTGGTAAATGTGTTGTCGAGGTCTGGTTCTTCATGCAGAAGTTTGGTGTGTCTTCTGCAGGAGAGATGAACCGCCAAGCTGCAAACAGAACTTTGTCAAGAATGAGACACTGACTTGTTTGCAATTTTGAAATATTTGAAGTAAATGGGGTTGGGAAAAGGATTAAACATGTACTTGGGAAAAATTATCTTAGGAAATGTCCAGCACGTATGAAAGGAAGCTAAAATAGTAAGTACAGAAATAAACAAATGTTCATTTTACTTGAGTCTATACCACAGCAAGCAGAGATTGAGCAAAATATCTGATGAAATGTATGGCAATAGTTTACATGACTTACTTGTATTGTGTTTCATGTGATCCAAACCGAACTGAGGTTGCTGGTGAATGGTCCATTTCCGGAAAGCATCAAGCCATAAATAGACATATTGCCTCTAAGGCAAATTCAAGAAAGACCCTCATTTGGGCTATTTCTTTGGCTCAGGAAGCCATTTCTATGGACCTATAGAGCCATAGACCATTTATAGTCAGGTCACATAGACTCTAAAGACATATGTATCTACGGCTAATTTCTTACCGCATAGACCAATGGGTATGATTCAGAGAAGGTGTTCAGGTTAATGGGTATGATTCAGAGAAGGTGTTCAGGTGTAGAAATTCCAACGTACACTCAAAACTGTAGTGAATCTCACCACCTAAAACACCAAGTTTAGTGAGGTTTAATTTCTGGGTGTAGACGGTTTGTTACGTAAACACAGCCTGAGGTCTTATTCCTGGAGTTGCCGGATAAAAGGTTGTTGTCAGAGTAACGATGATAGGGATATATATATATAGGTCCTGTTTGGTAAAATGAGGGATAGGAAGTATGATTGTAATTGAAAAAAATATTAAAAGTCTTTAATATGAGTAATTATTTGTTAGGCAAACCCATGGAGGTAGAATTGAGAAATATCACTTCCCTGTCTATTTCTCAATCCCATATAGATAGATTTGCTTAATGTAACAAATAATCTCTCATACTAAATATTTTTTTAATAAATATTTTTAATCCTAATCTCAATCCCTATCCCTCATTTTCTATGCTTCATGCTAAACAATACCATAGAAGTTTGGGTAGACTGAGAAACGATGACAAAATATTTGGCAAGGTTTTCACCTATATTTTGTGCTGGTGGAATACCATTTCAAATAAATGATGATCCCTCATAGAAGTAGAAAGAACTGTGTAAGTTGGAGATGATACTGTAGGAAACACTAAATTGTGAAGGGAAAATAAATGGTCCTAGGACATGCCATCACACATAGAGATGGCTGTATAATGTAGAAGCCACAACATCTCATTTACCAAGTATAATGATACGTACCTGCCTAAAAATGGCAATAATCAATAGATCATTTTACTTAGTTCAGAGGTTTTGAAGCTCCTGCATTCTCGGAGGCTTTAGGCAAGACAAGACATGAGGAAGGCTAACATGGGGCAAGCCCCAGCTAGCCAACCTGTGACCCTCATGTTCAGACTCCCTGAAAGAAAAGCTTTAATCATCACAGAACAACCCATTGTGAAACAGAAATGCCCAGCTCTCTCAACTAAAGCTGCAAGCCTTGGCTTAGATTGACTAAGAAAATTCCCAGAGAGAAAAGCTGCAAAGGCAGCAACCATGACGACTCCAAACAGAGGAAGTAAATCTTGGGATGATCCTGATGGAGGAGGAAACATAATCTGAAACAGAGTTAGAGCAGCTTGAAAGTAGCCGAGGAATTGTTTCGAAAGGTTTGAGGAATTCCTGGAGTTAAATCTCGCTGCTTCTAGCTCAAAAGAGCTCACATTCATGTATAAAGGCAGGAGGTGCTCACTAGAATATTGGTTTTGAGCTGATGAGAAGGATCTCATTCTAGTGATGTAGCTAGGTGAGAAGGGTGGCATATTAGCGAAGTAGTTAACTTGGGATCGCGATCTTGATGGTGCCAGGATTGTCCAAGACTTACGAAACATTCTACAAAAGGAAACAGAAGGCATGAAAAACAGAGAAAGGAGATCAAACTCACACCTGCTTAGAGCAACTCAGCAACTATCTTCTGGTTATCATTTCTAGTTAGTGCAGTTTTCTACTCTATAACGAGGATGATAAGGAAGGATCTAGATAAAGCCAACTCAAGGAGGCACAAGAAATTGACCAAAAAGACCTGATTAATGGCGCCAAAATTACAGGAATATTATTGTTCATCTGTCTATTCTCACTCCACTCACCCTTTCCCCACAAAACCTCTCTCTTTCTCTTTGAACGCCATTGGCTCCATATGACACGACATCTCTTGCCGCGTTAAAGTAAATATACATACATGATTGTGAAATTCATTCAAATGTAATTGGTATATACAGTGTTTTATCTCACATTTAGCAATGCTTATTAAATGATAAATACTGAATAAATTATATGTACATTATTTAAATTTTATTAGAATTGTACAGATCTCTTTCTCTTTTTTCCTAAGAATATATAGAAATGTTAGTTTCACATTAGCTTTAATTTTATTAAAATAGTCACCATTAGCACACATTTATTTGTTAAAAAACTTGGATGGAAGCGTTAGAGTAGAATATTGGTTTTTTTTTTAATTCACTCTATTTTATTCCCTTGTTAAACAGAAATAATTCATAGTAATAAGTATACCGAAATTTTAAATAAATTAAAAATTATAATACCCTAATTTTAAGACAAATATATTGGATAACTTAATCTTGATTTCCAAATAATTATTATATCGACATAATTTGGTAATATCCAACGTCACATTCTATAAGATACGATACTAAAACTGTATCAAAACACACACACACACACACACACACACACAATTCTACCATTCATGTCATGTAATGAATAGTGCATGAGAAAGAAAGTGCTCGGAAATGTCCTTCTTGGCTATTAAGAATTACAGCAAACCCAGTGTCTTCGACTGGGGGAATGAGAATACCCCAGTTTGTCTGAGGATCTAGACCTCTTGTATTAAAAATCATGTTACCTTTCTACTATCAAAGAAAATGTATCATTTAATTAAGTAAAGACAATATCTGAGTCGTTGTTTATTTTATTTAACCATATCCATCATCCCTTTTAAACAGCTAGAATTAGATCCCACATTCCTTTATTTCTCAATACACCGTTTAGTTTAATGAATTAACCTTCATCATTATTAACTAAACCAGTGGCTGAGGTTTTGTTTTTACTTAATTAAAATTTGCATTTTCTTTGGTGGTAGAGAGGCAGCATGTATTTTGGTAGCAGAGCTTCAGAATCCACTGTTTCTCCTGTGTATGCTTTTTCTTTATCAATCTCACTGCTTATAAAGGAAAGGGGAAAAGGCAAAAGGGAAAGGTGGGGCAATCTTAAGACTTAGGCATTAGGGAAAAGGCAAAAGGGAAAGGTGGGGCAATCTTAAGACTTAGGCATTAAGTTGTAATTAACTACACTATCTATGGTCAAATCTCAAAGTCCCTAGAAAAAATTGCAAGTGAAAACCCTCAAATATATAAAATTACAAAATGAACATTTAAATTAATAAAATTGCTATTACATGTCGGACCTTAAATATAAATTATAAAATATTAGAAAAAGTAAAAAATGCCCTTCTGCTTCTTCTTTTTTTAAAAATCTCATTCTCTCCTCCCCCCCTCTCCTTCTCTTCCTCTCCTCTTCGTAAATGCATTTCTGTATGACTCAGCAGCAAGCATGATAAAAACAAGTGCATTGCATTGAGGTGCTACTGGAGTACTGCTATAATCAGTGCTGGGTTTCTTCATAAAGAAAAGAAAATAAAAGTAGTTTATATCAATTTCCTTCTGATTTACAGGAGGCGAGAAGGAAAAAAAAGAAGAAGAAGAAAATGGACGCGAATTGTGAAAAGCTCTTGTTGCGCTCCGTTTAGATTTGAGACCCACCTGTATAGATAATATATTGTGTTATAATAATTTATTTATAATTATAATATGATTCCTCAATTGAAGCTAGCCTCAAGGGCAACACAAAAAGGACAACTTAAGGGGCTAGGAAGTATGAATTGTGCATTTTTTATTTTAATTTTTGACATGGTTTAAATATAATTCGATAATTTGAATTTTATCAAGTTTAAGTTAATGTGAATAGTTTTCAACACTTACTATTTTTTAATACTATAAAAATAATGCCAATTTATGACAAAACTTAAGCTAATGTAAATATCTTTTCAATATTTATTATTTTCCATACTAGACTTATCATTGACAACTAAATTGTGAAAATAATATCAATTTCTTATAAAATTTAAGTTATTATGAATAGCAATTCAACACTTATTATTTCTCATATTAAATATGTCATTGGTAACTAAATTGTGAAAATAATGTCAACTTAAATTATTGCGAATAGCTATTCAACACTTGTTATTTTCTATATTAGATTTGTCATTGACAATTAAATTATGGAGATAATGTTAATTTTTGCTAAAACTTAGGTTATTGTGAATAGATTTTATTATTTTCTATCCTAGACTTGTCATTCACAACCACATTGGCAAAATAAACAAATTTTACACTCTTGCTAATGGTTGACTATAGTTTATAGAATAAGAATAGGCCTTCTCTTGAGGAACAATCCTATCCTTTTTTTTTCCCCCAATTCTTTGTTTCGTAAAAATAAGATCTTCTCAAGTTGTTGTTAATTTCTTTTAATATAATTCTCCCTTGCAATCCATCTGTTACTCACTTAATACACCTTCTCCCATTATGTCCCTCCAAAACCCACCATTCAAAGCTCCTAGACGAATCCCAAAACCAAATAAGAAAAGCTTCGTCACTTCTCTGATGGAAGCAGCCGCATTTCGTACTTCATGGTGGGAGATTCGGTCAGCGTGCTCTTGAAATGCTTGGCGTGGAGGAAGGGGTTCGGAGCAGACGACGTCGTTCAGGAGGACTTCGGGTTCAAAGAACTCCAAGGAGTTTTCGCCTACATGCAGGGGTATGATAAAGAAAGACACCCGGTTTGCCGACATGGTGATATATGCATGTGAGTATGCACTTGGAGTTTCTGGGAAGAGGATGAGATGGAAGAAAGAGAACCAAAAAAAAAAAAGGATAGTTTGGACTTTTCTTCAATATTTTATAATTCATATTTAAGGCCCAGTTTTTACAATAATTTTATTAATTCAAGTGTTTATTTTGTAATTTTATATATTCGAGAGTCTTTTTTGGTGATATTTTCAAGTCCTTCACTTAATCTCTAAGGCTCAGTTTCCCACTGCACAGTTCAGTGCCTACCTTCGGCTCTTCTTCCTAGTCATCATCACCTTCTTTGGTCTGACTCTTCCATTATTTAATTAACCATGCAAACGAAAGCCCAATTCTAACAATAATTTTAAGGTAAAAACAAATATAGGTGGTAATACAGGCCAATCTATAACGGGATTGGATGAACCACCAAGATGGGTTGGTCTGCCAACAATTATTTATCTTTTTTTTAAGAAAAAATTTTGATCTTTCAATATTTTTTCTTATTCAATATCCAACAAAATATAATGAGACTTTTATTTTTTTCTTGAAATATTTGATTGAAAGCACTAAATAAATTATATAGATATTTTTTAAAAAAATTTTAGATAGAATATTATATATAATTATAATAATACTTGAAAATAAAAAATAAATGCAAGTCAGCCTAAAGTTTAGTGGGCTAACCCCTGACACGTTGCGGGTCTGACGGTGCGGCTTAAAAAGATTTGTTTATTAACGAGTTGATTTTTAACCAACCATAACCTATTATTTTTTACCGGTTAACAGGGTTAAACCCGCTTATTACCAACTCTAAAAACAAAGTAGATACACTTACTTAATAAAACACTGTAACTATCTGCTGGTATAAACTCTAGTTGATGCAGTTTTCTACTTTCTAACCAAGCTAAGTGAGCATGAATGTTCTAGATAAAGTCACTTTGCAGATTACTTGATTATTTTCTTGAGTTGGCTTTCATCTTTATATTTCTACGAGAATTATGGCTGGCTAACGACAGTCCAGGAATCTCTTTTTAATATTCGGTTCACCATCCCTTTACACTTTTATTTATTCCTTGGAGACAAAGCAGCAACTGGAGGAAAGAGACCTAAAGTTGATGTTGTGGGATCCCATATTCGGTTTTTGAGTTCATCTTCGCCAAGTTTCAACTCCACTTAATTTACTGGAACACCTTAATTTGGTCCCCATCCAACGTGACATAGCATAACTAGCTAGGATTTAGTTACAAAAAGGGTCAAGACTTAAAAATATGAAGGTCACGTAAATTTTGAGAATCGCTATAAGACCTATATGACACTGAAAGACACAGAAACTAATTGATGATCAGAGGAAAAATTAAGATTGAAGCCATTAATATTGAAGTGACTAGCAGGCATCTATGTATTATTATAAATGTCTATAATTTTAATTTAATTTAATTATTATGTTACCTGTTCCGCAGCTGGTCTAATTAGTTAAATCATAAGAATCGTAATTAGCTGAATTTTCTGATTTGATATTCGACCCGACGTTTAAATATTAGGCTGAACCAACCAAAGGAAAAGAACCTGGCTGCCAATCTTTTTTCATAAATGATACTAGTAATACCATCCCTGATCCTTAATATAAAAGCTAGATGACTAATTTGAGTAGATTAAAAAAATTAGTTAAGCTAGTTATTTATAATAAATACTTGTTGTCTTTTCTAAAATACTTTTACTAATCAAGTGTCATTTGATGAAATATTTAACATGTGCAACTACTATAAAGATTATCTTAGAAAAAAATGAATAAATATGAAAGACAAAATGGATTAAAATCTTATATTTATAACCAAATTAAAAGTCAAACTAGCTTTTATATCAAAGACCAGGGTAGTATATATTAATATATATTGATTTTATTAATGCTTAGCGCTAATATTTTTAAAATTATTTTATAATATCAGATCAGGATACCGAGATATTAAATCAATAAGTCATGCATAATGATACGCTGGCAAAAAAAATGCATAATTGTATAAATATTTTAACAAATTAAAAAACATTTAAAACTGAATTTAAAAAAGAATGAAAGAGAATTACAGAAGATGAAGAGAGGGAACGAAAGCCTTGATGCTTCAAAGGCCAGCCCTTTAGTGGCCGAAATATTACTTTATCCCTCTTTTATTATAAGCAACAACTGTTAAAATTATGGGATTCAAAATGTTAATTAAATTTAGTTAAATATAATAATTATGTAAGATATATACATATTTTTTCAATTATATCCGTGTTTATAAAAAGAATAGATATGAGATAATGAGTGAAAATTTATTACAGAGAAATAATAACCAGCATATACTTAGTAGGGGGAAAAGTGGAAAAAAAAACTAGCTAATTTAAAATTTTAGATAAAGATGATTTATTTCTTATATTTAGGAATACCAGTATGAGAGTCCCAAAGACTCATATGAGTTAGGGTATACTTCCAGACTCAATAAGTACTTATAGAGGTATCATCCACAAAATCTTTATATCAGTAATGGAATTTGCACTCATGATTTCATATGAGTTGAGCTGATTGTTAAGCAACTAAACCAGTGACTGTTTTTACAAAAAAGAGGGAGGAAATAGTATCTTGCATATTGCCTCTAGAGTCTTGAATTCTCGATTTGCCTTACCACACCGGGAAAAAAAAAAAAAAAAACAGGAAAACCACACACACACATCAACAACATTGTTCGGGCCCAATAACACATGACACATTTCTTTCATCAAGTGGCAGTTATTTCAAAAATGAAAGGCCCAATACGATAAACAAAGAACTGGCCCTTGTTGAAGTAAGCATGGGAAGACTGATTTTGGGAAGTAGGGCCAGACTTTCATATTTGGGCCAATATTTGTAGCATTCTTCTCAAAATGTGGGCACACGAGTAGAATATAATAATGTTGATGACATTAGTAATTCATGAGAAAGCGACCTCTAGATGGAAATTGCTATTGCATGCGCTCATGTAAATATCTACTTGTATTTTACACTAACTATAATAGAGGCATTACTCTCCGATTTTGAATACGAACTCCAGTCCTAATCATAAGATCTCATTTATAATTTATAAATAAGGTCTTATAATTAGAACCGAAAGTAATATAAATACTAGTTAACTAATTCATATAAATTTAAAAAATTAGATAAGTTAGTTATTTATATATAAAAAATATGCATTGATTTTTTCTTGAAATACCCTTCTTTTGATTATTTACATTGGACTATGGTCATTATAACTTATAACATATTAGAATTGAAAAAAAAATTCTTCTCCGATCCTTAATATAAGACATGTTTAACTAAGTTGATTAGATTAAGGAAGTTAGTTAACTATAAGAAATATGATTATATTTTTTCTAAAACGCTATAATTATCTTTCTTAATATGCTCCCTCTCTTTTCTACCTAATTATAGTCGAAGGAGTATCAATGGGCGTAATTTAAGTAAAACTGATAAATATAAGAAATATGTCTTATATTTAGGATTAACATCAACTCAACAATCAAGTCATATATGAAAAACTAGATGAGTAATAAATATGAGATACAGAATATATTGAAGTTTTAATTTACATAGAAGAGAGCAAACATTCAAAATAACGTGATGCAGTTTTCCACTTCCTAACCAAGTGGCCATGGATGTTCAAGATGGGTCCCCATACATAACGTGACAAGAAGTTGCATAATGAGGATTTAGTTATAAGAAGGCCCAGGATTAAAAAAACATAGGGAAAACTAATCTTCAAGTCCTTATAAGGATCAAGATTTCTGGGACCATAAAATCTCCTCCTGATTCAGGATGGCATCCAATTCCCTCTCGTATTCCAGCAAGACAACTTCCCCCTCAGACTCCCCAATAAAAGCTCTCAGCAGTCTTTTAATGATTTTGATGATCCTTACACTAATGTTTGGGACGAGGAATTTGAAGGGGAGGGGAGGAAAGAGGAGGGATTTTGCTTCCCTCTCCTTGTTTGCCTCCATAAAATTTTTAGGAGGGAAAAAAAGCTTTCTAAGATTTGTAAATTTTAAATCTCAAAGAAATAATATTTTTAAATATTAAAAATACATCATTATAAATTTTTCTCCATTATATTTTGGAGAAGAATTCAATATTTCTTCCAATTTCTCACTAACTATTGGAATAGATTTCAAAATTAAATTATTTTTTAGATCAAGTTATTTTATCACTATATAATTAAAAAAATTATTTAAAAAGTTAACTATCGTGAAATCTAATTATTCTATATTATAAAATCAAATTTCATTTTTTAAGTCAAAATCAAATTTTCTTTCACATTAGTTTGGTGATACAAATCTTTTTTTATTATTATTATGGACTTTTATCGTGTGTTACATTTTTCGATATTTTGTGTAAAAATATACTGATTTTTTTATTATATTAATTTTTATAAGAAAATTATTAATATTCTTATCTTGTGAAAGAATATTAACTAATTTTAATAAAACATAAAACAAGTTGGTGAAAAATTACCTTTTTCTTTTAGTAAGTGTCTACTGCCGAGATTAATGATGATGTAGTTCCTATTAACACCAACTCCAAAGATATACTAATTTATTTTACAATTAAAAATATATTTAAATTATTATATTATTAAATATATAATTATATTGTAAGAATATGATTTAAAATCATGAAAGTTGAATTGAGCGACTGATTAGTGAAAAAAAAATTCTATTGGCAATTTGTTACTAAATTTAACGGTGAAATTTTATTAGAAGTTTGTGACGTAATAATTTTTCATTGATAATAAACTTTTTTTATAGTGTTTTTTACCTGTTTCCCATAATCATTTTTATATAATAAGTAGCAATTTATATGATAAACGTATCAAGTTACTACTTTGTTCTTGTAATTTAATGTTAATTTTTATTCTTAGCTCATGTTACAAAGAGTAAGTCTAATATTAAAAATAGGAGGGAGTAAATTATTCCTTATGTTTTGACTAATTCTTTGTTTTTGTAATCATTCATAGCAGGCTTTCACATTTATCCATACATACATATATGTAAGCATGAAAATTCAAACCAGTTTGGATAAGGTCACGGAACTAATTAGGGTTGCGGAGATTATTTTTTAATTTTTTTTCCAACGGGGAAATGAAAACTTCTTTATCGAATCAACCACCTGACAATGGCCATAACATAAATAAATATCGGGCGTGCATATACAGCAGTTGAATCAGTGTGTAAAAGTCTAAGAGGTGATATCATGTATTAAAAAATAATGGTTTGAATCAGCCGGTGTATACACCAATGTGAAATGATAGTCAAATAAAGGGATCATTAAAATATTGATGTATCGTGACATTTATTTCTTTGATTAATAGAATACATAAATTTGGGTAAAATAAAAAGTGACAAAATAGGTTTATGTATTTTTTATTTTTAAAAAATTCAATCAATATTTTTAAACTATGATTGTGTGTATCTATACCTAATAAGCATGCGTTGAAAGGAAGAATAATGGGTAAATAGAGGGGGGGAAATGTACGTGCACAAATACACACTCATATATTCTAAACTTTACTAAATTATAAAATAAGTAAATACATTATAGATATTCACCTCCATATAGTCTCGTACACCATGTACTTTAATTACAAGATAATATTACATTGAAATTAAAAATGGTTTCCCTTTTTCAAATTTTGAGAATATTGGAAAAGTTGTTAAAACAAGCTCCACAAATAAAGAAACTGGAAAATATAGTATTTCAGATTACGTACCTAAGACTTCAAAATCCCAATGAACGAAGTAGTGTCTAATTTGATACTTTGCAAATATAATTAAATGACTAAAATATTTTTATATATTAAAAAGTTTATTAACAAGTTGTGAATTGATAATAACAAGTATTAAATAACAACTGACAAGTTATTTATCAACAGATTGTGAACTAACAATAAAAAATATTATATAGTTAATGATAAAAAATATACTCGCAATGAAAATTTTGATATAAATTTGATACAAAAATATTTTAGTCATTCAAATACATTTGCAAAATATCAAATTGGGCACTACTTTTTTTTTTGTGTGGTTATTTTCAACTCTTGCGTTCCTAAATTACAAAATAATAATCTCATGGTTCTTTTTCTGAAATTTTTTTCTAATAAGTTTGCATGCGGAAAGAAAGTGACAAATAATATACTCCTCCGGTCCTAATTATAAGACCCAATTGACTTATTTGAGGAGATTAAGGAAGTAAGTTAAGTTGGTTATTTATAATAAATAAGTGTTGTTATTCCTAAAATATCCTTGCTAATTAAGTATATTGGCTAAAACTATCATTATTAGAAGGATTATCTTGGAAAAAAAATGCATAAATATAAGAGAGAAAATGGATTGGGTCTTATAATTAGGACCAAATAAAAAGTCAAATTGGGTCTTATAATAAGGACCGGAGGAGTATAAATTAGATTAAGGCGGGCAAGTAGTTATATCTTTAACACTTTATGTTAGCATCAAATTAATATTCAACCAACATTGATTGCTCATCGGAGAATTGCGCTTCAATTGGATGGTGGGACATGTTTTATATATGTACCAGGACTCATCTCTGGCGTGGAAAAAAAAAAAAGTACTTATCAACAATGGCTCATACACACACACGCACACACACAAAAGATATATAACGTATCCAAGCGTGCGTTGGAAAGGAAAAAAAAAACCGGTAATATGCAGTGGCAACAAGAAATTACCATGAAATATTGCCTCTTATGCTTAATATAAGATTTAGTTGACTAATTTAAAAAAAAATAATTAAGTTAATTATTTGCAGTAAATAAATTTTGTCTTTCTTAAAATACTCTTATTAGTTATATGTGTTTAAATTACCCATTAATAATAACTTTTTAACACATGCAGATAACATAGGGAACACTTGAGAGCAAAATAGGTAAATATTAGAGATAAAGTGAATTAAAATTTTATATTTGAAACTAAATTAAATGTCAAACTAGTTCTTATATTAAGATTCAGAGATAATATTGAATTAATAGTGATAATGGCTAAAACTGCTATTATAGTGCAGCACGTTGATTGGCGCCAAACGGTATTAGGCTTAATAGTGACATTCTGTATACTATTATAATCTAATTTGATCTTTAACACTATGAATTAATTTTATTATTTATATATATAATGTTTACAATTTTTATAATTTAATTATATATTTTTAATATTGCAGGATAAGTTTGAATAAGTCAGGTATGATTGAGGATCACTTCTGGTTGGGCACAATAGGAGGCTTGAGTGAAATATGAGAGTTAGATGTAACCGGGTTTAGATGAATCCGAAAAACAACTCAGAGCTCTAAGTTACTTTCAATATATCACATAATAGCGAGGTAATTTGAGTTGAATAATAATCATATCAGACAGAATAATAAAGAACACGTATTATAACATAGCCATCGCCAATTTTATTGAAATTTTATATATTATACAAGTGGTTCCTTTCTTTGGTGAAATATAATTGGTGATTACCACTTAAACTCTTTTTCGCCAACGATTACCAATTAAACACACTATTATCAGGAGCTATTGAGTACAAATGAAACAAGCAATGCCATGGCATGTGTGTTTTGTTAATGATTAATACAATGTTTTATTGAAGATATACAATCAAATGAAAAAATTGTTAACTCCCATCCATATAATATGCTTCTTTTATCTCACTAGACATTAACATGTATGCAACTTTATGCAGGTCCTACTGTCAGCCCTCCACATTTTGCATGCAAGCGATTCCATCTTCTAATTCTTACAAATAATAATAATAATAATAATTTGTTGCAAGAGAGACCAACTTGTATTTCGGTGAAAGAATACCAATTTATCTAATTTTTATTTTATAATATTAAAAAAAAAAGGAAAAGCTCCACCAAAAAACCACTTCAATTTTGAAATTTCAAAAAGATCACTCTAATAAATAAAAGGATACATTGGTAAGACAATGGGAATCTGAGATTTAAATAATTACCCTTGTTGGTTGAATTACTAAGTTTGAAAATTGAAAGAAAAATAGTTGTAAATTGCACTAATTAAGTTTTGAAAATAGCAGGAAGTATTGTCATCGATATTGCTTCAAGGATAGGAAACAGCTTAAATAATGCGAAAGAATGTACACCGCTAACAAAAAATAGCTCATTACCCCTCAAAATTATTTCATCGCTAATTTTTGTCAAATTACTAATAAAAATTGTATCGCTAAATTTACTGAAAATTTTTTTATCACTAAATTAATAATGGATTAGCCAATTCCATTCCGTCACTAAATTACACAGCTAATTCATTGATAAAATTTTAGCGATTAGTTTTTTTTTTTTTTCAAGTAATTCCGTTGCTGAGTTTCATTAGCAATCATATGTTTTTTCCCCCTCTAGTAAAAGGCATTTCAAAGATTGTGAAAATGGCTGGAGGTGTTGTTAATATCTTTATAGGTGTAGGAAATACATGCCTTCCCTGTTTTTTTTTTTAAAAAAAAACTCTTGGAGACAATTGTCTTTTAACCAAATATCAAAATTTCATGTCCATACTGTCTCACCAATCTGTCTTTTTGTTTATTTGAGTTTTTTAGAATTTCAAAAATTAAAATGGTCTTTTTGTGAATTTTTCTTAAAAATTAATTTGTCAATCTTTATAATTTCACCTATTTTTTTTAACTAGGCTCTTATATTTTTCTTTTTATCACTTATAATTTTCTCTATTATAATCATCATTCCCTATATACGTCCCTATATACTCATAATCTGTTAACTAGGACTAATGCAGATAATGCGACAGGTAAGTTGTTACAAAATACAGAATAGAAAATAGCATTTTAAAGAAAATAATGTAATGAACTTTATTTGTTATCAATATAAAAATTAACAATTATTATATTTATAACTCACTAAAAAAAACAGAGAATTAGCCACAGAATTTTATTTCATAAAAAAACTAAATTATTTAACTTACACCTCCAACCCACCCTGCATTTTTTTTGATTTTATTAATTATTATAATTATATTATTATATTTTATATCCTGTGTAAAAAAATACCTATGTCATTTATTTGATGTTTTCAATCAAGTATTTGAAGAAAAAAAATTCATTATATTTTATTTATATCATATGAGAAAAATATTTAAAATAAAAAATTTTAGAAAAAAGAAAATAATAATTGTAGGTTGGTAGACCAATCCATCAACACACTATAGCGGGTTAGGGTTAGCTAAAAGCCAACCTACCATTACACAGGTTGTTTTCAATCTACACAGTCTAACCTTAACCCGTTATGGGCCAACCCATAATTCGCATGTTGGCCCGTATTACTACCTCTAGTTTATCTGATACATTATTTGAATTTATATTTTTACCCACTTAATCATCTTGTAATCATTCCTTGTATGCTTGTTGAGTTAAACTTGTAGTTACTAAGTCAATTTGACTCAACCCATAGTTAATTATTATTTTTTAGGCAAGGATTTAGGTTTTGGTTTTAAAGAAAAGTTGCCCAAGGCTTAAGTTTCTCATTCTGCTCAGTATAGCGTCATTTTGCTTTATATGTTATGAATGATGTATATTACCAAAATTTAAGGCTTTTTTGCTATACTTAATATATTTTAAATTTTTTGCTGTATTCTAGATATGTACTGTTAGGCTGAGCCCCTTCTTAAAAATTAATATTAGAATATTTTATAAATATATAAATGCTGTAAATATAAATTCTATAAATATATTAAAATAAATTGTAAAATATGCTAAAATATATTATAAAATTTTAATAATTAATACTCTTTGGTTATATTTATAAGATAGAGATAATATAGTTTTTAATCCTATTTATAAGTCATATCATTAAATTTTTTATGAGAGTATACAATTTTACCCTTTATTTATTATTGTATAAACTTACTCTAATGGGTATAACATGTATTAAGTAGAAAAAATTAGAAAATTGTTAAATTTTAATATAGAGTTATAATGAAAACTTAAGGTTTTACTTAATTATTTTGTTGAGACATGTTATAAGTGATTTATAAATAAAATAAGAAGAGTAATTAAATTCTAATTGTTAATAATTAAATATAATGTATTATTTATTACTTAGATATACTCTTCCGGTCTTAAATATAAGACCTATTTTATCGTGTAATTTACACTAAAACAAGTCTTATATTTAGGACCATAGGAGTATAATTACAACATATAATTATATAGGATAAAGCATACTGTTGATCTTTTAATTTAATAGAAGGTTTTAATTTGGTTCCTAAATTATAAAATGCATATTTTTGTCTTTTACTCCTAAAACTATTAACAAAAAATGATAATATTGAGATTTTAAATATCAGTAAAATATTTTCAAATGCTAATATATTAGGTTTAATTTTTAAAAGAATAATCATTGTTAAAAATATCACTTCAGAGAAAAAGAATTTAAAATATATTTTTTTTAAAATTAAGAGATCAAATTAATTTTTTTATAAATTTAAAGAATGAAATACATATTTTTGCGAATAATATATAATTTGGTACCTCTTATCCTTAATATAAGATTTTATTTTACTTTTATTTTGATCTTAAATATAAGACTCCAATCCACATTGTCTCTTATATTTATGTATTTTTTTTCAAAGTAGTCCTTCTAATAATGGTATTTTTAGCCAACATACTTTATTAGTAAAGATATTTTAGGAAAAATAACACATTTTTATCATAAATAACTAACTTAACTTATTTTCTTAATCTCTTCGAATTAGCTAATTACTTCTTATAATTAGGATTGGAGGTAGTATAATTTTACATCCAATGCAATTTTTTTTTCCCGAATGGGATATCCAATGCAATTTGATTACTTGTACAGTTGTGCTACGTGCCTAATTTTATTACAATATTACGTAAATTTTGGCCAAGAAGAAAAAATCAGGTATATACATCTGTGATGTCGGTGATATATGAACAATTAAACCTTCCGAACCTTCTTCCCCCGACTGAGCTCATTGATCACTGCCTTTCTTCGTCTGCAGAAGTCCCCAGCAGAGAAGACAACCCTCGATCACCGTCTCCACCAGTTCTTGGCCGCTCCCAGATCAACAGTGAATTCTCGACGAGGGTTTAATTTCTTGTTCATCCCCTAATTCAGATGTCTCAGACAGCAGAAGGAAAGAGAGAGGAGCTGCTAGCTGAAACGGTGGCGACAAGGAGAAGGGAGTCCAATAAGTTCCTCTCCGTCATAGAGATCATGGATGAGCAGGATCTGGCCAAACAGATCCTCGCTCTTGTTATTCCGATGACAGTGGTGCTGGTTGTCTCCTCTAGCGAACTCGTTAAAACCACCCAGGTGCAATTAGTCGTGATTTCTCTCTCACTTGCCACGGCTCTTACCTGCAACAGCCTACTTCTCCGTAAGACTTATATCGAAATTTCCACTGTATGTCTGATGCTTGGAGCCGCCTTGATGATGTTCTCGTATTTTACTCTTCTTACTTTGTTCTTGCCTTTATACTTTATATGGATCCCTCTCGTCTGCTGGCTTGGTTCTCTGATTCCACTGGCTTTGTATGGATGGGGACGCTTTCGCAGAGACAAGCCGAAGGACACTGAAAAAGGAGAGTTAACTATTAGTAAGGCCATCCCCTAGCGATCAGCTATCCATCTGCATGTCGTGGTCTGTGATTTTAATTTTTTGTACAAGAAGCATACCAATATATATGATGGACAAGAAAGACTTTAACTTAATTAGAAGTTGTAGGTTAATATGGTGGACAAGAATACTTCAGAAACTTGTTGGCCATTTCATATGTAAAAGAAACAATTACCAATCACTACCTGAGGCTGTAAAAATTATCAAAAGTGGAGGGCAATAATCGTATTATTAAGTGAAAGACGCATGGATGGATTAAAAATAGCTGTGTTGGATAGCAGAAGTGGGTGTAACAATATGCATTGGAAACGTGTGTTTCCCGGCAATTGCTATTTCCTATTTAGGAATTTGCATGCATCGTGAAAATGCGAAGGAAAACAGGTAATTAAGGATACATTTGCTTTAATGGATTCATAAAATGTCTTTGATTCTTATACATGTTTTTATGGTATGCAAGGTATAAGTTATTTTCTTGATTATTTTGAAGTTAAAATGAAATGAATCTGAATTTATAAGCTTCCCGCGCACCACATGGGAGTGTAGCTAGTTAAAATAGCATATTTATGGCTATACCAATGTTGAAAGTGCTTTAGAAGTGAAAGATATATAGGAAAGCTATAGGAGTCAAAACTAAAGAGGCAATGAGTGAGATGATAAGTCACTGCTTTCTCACTCGTGAAAGCTCTCTCTCTCTCTTCTCTCTCTGAGCGAGAGGTCGTTGCGATGGTTATTGTCGCTAGTGAAGAGTAAGCTCCGCCGCCCACTGAGACGGAGATAAAGAGCGTCCAATCTACTACACATTGTAGCAGTAAGGAAAAGGTGAGGATAATTCTCAGAGGAAGTAGGGCAAGGTTGAAGTATGGTTGCGATAGCAGAGAAGACGAATCGGAGATTTTCAATTTGAATTGGATTAAGAGTGGAGGTAGGAAGATCGGAAAAGGTTCTGATAGGAAGGATCTTGAATGAAAGATCAATAATTTCTTATAGTAATGTTAGTTCCAAGATAGAGAGAGGTTGGAACTTGGAGAATGCTGTTTGAGGTGAAGGAGCAAGAGCTAATGTTAGTCGACTTGAGGAAGCCATTGAAGACTGGTTTCTGGAAACCATTAAAACAATTTAAATTGCCTAAAAATTTTAGTTAGTAGCGACGAAGGAGCTCTAAGCCAATTTTTTGGAAGCCCAAAACTATGGATTTAGTAAACCCAAGGAATAATAATCCTGGCCTGACTAACATCTTAATTAAATTGGCTTCATAGTCAAGGGGAAGAAACTCAAGTGGACTGATCCAAATCAATTACATTGACAATTTTATATAAACATTCAATTTGTTTCCACGAAATATAATGATGCATGTAGAGACATAAAAGTTTCATTATTTAAGAATCTTTTTGTACTTTTCATGCATAAGAAATTAAAACCAGGCCAACATAATTCCCCCCCCAAAAAAAAACCTTCAATTTTGGCGAGGTTGATCTTATAAAAGGTAAACATATGGGTGGTAATAGAGGCCAACCTGAAACAGGTCATGGGTCTAGTGGTGCAAGTTGAAATGTCTCTTTTACTAGCCAATCCTAGCTCATCATTATTGGGAGGTTAGAGGGCTGGACTCATAGGTCTAACCTATATTACTAGCTCTAGGGGTGTGCATGGACTAGACTGGATCGGGTTTGTTATCAACCCGAGGTCTGGTCCAGTAAAGACCTCGGGCTGAAAAAAACAGCCCGAGGTCTGGTCCAGTCCAGTGCCAACCCGAGGTCGGGTTGGACTGGACTTGGTCCTCTGGACTGCCTGGACCAGAGCTAATTTTAATTTTTGTTTTAAAAAAAAATTTCTTCAATAGGAGGCAAGATTGTAACTTACTATATAAAATTTTGCACATATTTTAATTCAAAATTTATCAAATTTGATCATTCCTTTTCAATTTCCCAATGAAGTCATGTTTTATTAATTAATTCTCATCAATATAGATTTTAAATTGTAGAAAATATATATGCATGCTCATTACTTCGAAAGTTAATAGATAAATCTTAATTATTTGAATAGATAAAAAATTTATATAGAAAAATTAAATCAAATTAAAATTATATAAATAATAATTTAAAAAAATCGGGCTGGACTGGACTGGACCAACTGGTCTGAGGGGTCAGTCCCTAGTCCAGTCCAGCCCGATGAGACCAGTCCGGTCCAGTTTGGTCCAGTCTTGTTTCGGGCCAATTTTTTCTGGACCAGACTGGACCGGGTTTGTTCGGGTTGGACCGGACCATATCGGACCACCGGGTTTTTGCACAGCCCTAACTAGCTCTATGTAAATATATCCAATGTCATCTGGTTAAAATTCATTAATGCCCTAACAAACAAAAAATTGAGCATGCACATGTTGAGCAACAAGGCCACCTCAATTTTTATTAAATAAAATTTTAGCATCATAAATAATGTTAACATGATTGATATCAAAATAACTAAATGTTTGAAACACTTCTTAATAATATACTAGCTGTTATAGTTGTCATTATTCCTGTATGATTTCCACCACGAAAGTTACATTTGCTTAGCTTCATCCACCATTTCATATCATATTTTAAAGTAGCATATAACATTAAAGAGATTAGGGAAAATCTTAAAAAAATAACTCTAAATTTTAAAATCCCAAATTAGAAATTACTATGCAAATGTGTTGTCCTTTGTTTTTCAAGTGTAATTATTAATTAAGTGGAATAACCAAGACTGATTTAAAATTTTAAAATTTATGAGGCATTTTTTTGGATTTTTTCAAGAGATTATGCCATCCACATTTAAAAATCAGTATTCACAATAATCATATATACTTATACTGAATTATAAAGCCTCAAATCATCAAAATCACATTTATCTATTAATAGATACATGATTAAATTTTCATATCGTTGTATACTTGTTTCAAGCTACACAAGAATTTAAAACTTTACAACTTTGCTTTCATGCAAATAATCTAAAAATTATTCAAACATATTTTCTTTTGCTAAGGTAAGACAAAATATTTTTTTTGCAAGATACCCCACAGTTTCATATATTTCAATCACATACATTATATAACTGTCCAATAACAATTATAGTCATACTAGAATCTTATCATATTATACTTTCCCATTTTAATTAATTTAGAATTTCTCATATGCTATCAACCTCCTAATAAGCTACAACTTCATATGATCATTCTTAATTTAATGAAACTCATTCTGCAACTAAATTAGATAAAACCACTGCTTAGATATGGTGGACTCTAAAAGAATAAAATGCATCTTTACTCTTCTGAAAATAAGAGATTACGCCCGTTTCATCTTTGATTAACATTTTTATCTCGTAACATAATTCAATACTTCATACATACATACCGTATATATTATCAGTCACATTTTTCCTGTCATCATATCTATATTTACTGTTTGATCAAACAATATCTATATTTATTGCATGCCGAAATAAGGGAAATGGTGCGTTAATGAAGGATCTTTTCTATGTGCTTTCTCAACACATGTGCAGATCTCCATCTAGAAAATTTTAAATTTAAACAATCAATATATCAAAAGATATGTGGTTAGAAGTATATTCTGTCAACAAGTTATATATTGATTCAATGCTCATCAACTCCCTCGCCTATGGCGTAACGTTGTTTCTTTTGTTTTTTTTTTTTTTTGGTTTTAATGCAAATAGCGTAACGTTGTTTCTAATAACATTGTAGATAATTAAGCCTAATGCGACCTAATTCCCGCTTTTATTTACAATCAGATGTCAATCAAATTACTTTCTAGCTAGGGGACAATCAGATCAAGAAGTAAAGGTCAAACCAAAGGAAATAAGATCTAAGAAGCAATTTTAAAAAAAAATGAAGGAATAAGAGAGAACCCGGTGGAAGTTAAATTGTTGATCTCTGTGGCATAGCAGCAGTTAGACACCTTGCTTCACATGAAGAAGTGTTTTTTTTTTGGAGCTAAGAATTCATAGGACCAATGCTATAAAGGCCAAGCTGTCAAGTGATATCGTTCGATTATAGCCACCATGGCCTGCCTTGAGAGCATATATGTGCTCCTTTCCAAATAATTTGCCATATGAAGCTTTCATCAGATTCACATCCGCCACCAACTCAAATCTGCACACATGCTGCTATTTATTTCCCGTCCTAGGCCTTCGTGCCATTTGGTCATGCATTAGGACAACGATGGTGCTTTATTTTGGTGTCACTTTAGAACTCCTGAGATTGTTGGAATACTGAGCATAATATCTTTAAGAGTTATTCTCCACATGTACATGGTAAGAATATGGCTATTTCTTAGAACTAAATGAAACATTCTTACAAAAGAAGTAGGGAGTAGAACAGCAGCAATATGCCAAGAAAAAAATCAGGGGTGGAAGAGGAGAAGAGCACATGTTTACACCTTATTATATATAACCAAGGCTCCTTTATCTTGAATAATGTGAGACATTTAGACAGAGTATCCCAAAAAGTACCACAGCTAGACCAAAAAAAAAAAAAAGCTAACTATTACCAACGGAAATTAACAATGAAATTCTATTAAATTATGTGTGTGTATAAATTTATGTGCGTATTTGTATAATAGAAAAATAATATAGTTGTACTACCTCCGGTCCTTATTATAATATCCCGTTTGACTTTTTATTTGGTCCTAATTATAAGACCCCAATCCATTTTGTCTCTCATATTTATGCATTTTTTTTCGAAGATAATCATTCTAATAATGATAGTTCTAGCCAATATATTTAATTAGTAAGGATATTTTAGGAATGACAACACTTATTTATTACAAATAACTAACTTAACTTACTTCCTTAATCTCTTCAAATAAGTCAACTGAGTCTTATAATTAGGACCGGAGGTAGTATTTTGATTGACACATCATATCTTATAATAAACTGGAAATGATAAAATAGACAGCTATAATTACCTATAAAAAAAAAAAATCTCCTAGCTGCTCCACATAGTATGAAGCCCTGCCGCGTCCGTTCCACAAACTCGTTTGCATGAATGAAGCTGCGCCTTAGTTTGTATGCGCGTGTATATATATACACTATCTCCTCCGGTCATTATAAAATTTCGTTTGTAGTTTATCGGGAGTAGTACTCCACAATTTTGTATTACAACCTGCTTCATTATGTATTAAATCATTTCGTGGACTTTGACTAGTTCTTTTTTTTTTTAATCAATCCAACGAGAAATGTTTTTCCATGAAATTGTATTTAGATGTAAATTATACAAATCTTTGCCTGCTTAACTCATCTTGGTAGGTATCACCTACTGAATTATTATTATTATTATCCTGTTTTTGTACTGAATGCGAGCTTTTCTAATTCATATTTATGTTTCACCTATTAAATTAGTCACAACGCGCATCCAGTAGCTTCGTCATGGAGTAAAATATAAATTTGGTTAATTTTTTGGGAAAACTTGAAAAAAATGATAATTAAAATTTCAAAATCCCATAACGTCACCTGAATTTGCGACTTAAAAAAAGTTCATGTCATCCTCACTAGCTGGCTGGCTGCTGGTAGTTAGTGCCGAGTGGGCCCTTGACCTGTGGAGTTCTGGCGATCAGCAAGTATTTTAATTTTTTTGGATTTTTTTTTTTACACTCATAATGTGTTTTGACAATTTTATAACAGTAGTCACCACTTCATTGACGTCACTTGCTTTTCATGTTTTTAAATTGAGATTTTTCAATATTTTTAACATAATTGCTTACTTTTACAGTGACATTCCCAACTCTATTAATTTCATTAACCAATTTATGTTACATTTTTTAAAATTAAAATTATTAATTTAATACATATTAAATAAAATAAAATAAATGCATATTGAGTATATAAGAGTTTAACATGGTTCCTATTCCCCTAATTTCTCTCGGTTTAAAAACCGATAATATAAAGTGGTTAATGATGTTGATCGAGTTATTTGTTATATAAGTTGTCAATTATATTACGAATGTTGAAAAGAATCCGAATTTATAAACTTAAAAAACTTGTGATTAATGATGTTAATAAAGTTGTGGATCTCTTTATAAGAGTTACCCATCACATTATGAATAGTATTCAAAATCATCAAAAAAAATAGTTGTCGGTGCCAGTCATTGGTGTTGGAGCTCCAATGGCTAGCTGACTGAAGGTCACGTGAAATTTTTTAAAATAAAAAAAATTAAAGAGCAATATTGTAAATTCATGAAAATTAAAGCTGACCAATAAAGGTGACTTGAAATTTTTTAAAATAAAAAAATTAAAACGTAACATTGCAAAATTCATGGATATTTTAAAATTTCAATTTAGTTATTATAACTGATTTGGAATTTTATAAATTTAGGTGACTTTTTGGGTTTTCAAAAGTCAAATATCATTTTTAAAATGTTCCCTAATTTTATCTTTTTATATATATTTCGGAAGTTTCGTGGGAGTTCCTTTACGCGACTTGCGGAGAAATTCATTCGTTGTTTGAATTAGCGTTATGTAAAATTATACAAAAAATTAATGGCTAATATAATTGTTAGTGCTTGAAATTTGAGTCTATTTTGATTTTAGTCTCTTAAATTTTAAACACGTGATTTTAGTTATTAAAATTTAATCCATTTTAAAATGTTAATTCCAAATTAAAGTATTATAAATAGCATTAAAGTGGCGATATAAACTCACTAGATGATATTTATCTGAATCTTGTGTGGATGATAAAAAGAAAAAAAAAACATGTTGTCAAAACGTAGCTCTTCAACCTCCTGCTTTTTCTTCCTTACTATTCATTTTCAGGATCTATTCATTACGTTGCATTCTGTTATCTATACAATGGTGAGTCTATATCACCACTTTTAATGTTATTGGTGACACTTCAACAAATTTTAATATCGTTGTATTGTTAGGACTAGCATTTCAAGACAGATAAAATTTCATGAACTAAAACCATGTTTTTGAAATTTGAAAAATTAAAACCAAAATTGACCTAAATTTTAAGAACTAAAAATTATATTAACCCAAAAATTAATTATTTTTAATTATAATTGCACCTCATTTTTAATTAAGTTTTTGTAATTTTTTATTGAGCTCTTAGAGTATCCTCAATTAATTCCCATGATTATAGTACATCACTAAGAGTTAATGTGTTTATGGGATGTTTGGATAGAAATCAAATCATGATTTTAGAAGTATTTTTACAGTTTATGAAATAAATATGTGGAAGAATTTGTTTTGTTTTGTAAAAAAATACTTCTGAAACCATGATTAGGAAGTTGCCAAACACTCCCTTACAAGACTTGAGCAGTGGGTTTCAACTTGGGCAACGCGGAGTCAGGTATGCAACTCGACTTTCGCCTGCTTCGGAAGGATCCAATGTAAGTGGCCCCCTGCTGACTCAGAAAAATTACCGTACATATTGATTAACCGACATGTAGGCTGTCATAAAAGACAATATGAAGATTTTTTTTAAAAAAATAATAAAATAAAATTAATTTATTCATAAAATGATATAAAAATTATTATACTGATAACTATCTCCTTGGGTTTATGTGCCATATGTAATTTAGTTTATTTAAATTTTATTTAGATTCATTCCACAAAGTGAATATAAGCAAATGCTGAGTAAGAGTTTGTTTCTCCTACAAATTAATCAAGTATGAGTATAATGACCAATATCTATAATTGAGAGCACTATCAGAACTTAATAAAAAATAAAAAAAATAATTTAATTAAAAATGAGAAAAAATTATACATACTTACTCTTCTGGTCTTATTTATAAGACATAGAGAATATATTTTTTTGGTCTTATTTATAAGATATTGAGAGAAATTTTTTGTATAGATATACAAGTTTATCTTCATATATTATTATGTTAACTTTATTTACACGAAGTCTTAAGTATATTAAGTAGAGATAAAGTTGAAAAGTTGTTAAATTTTAAATGAGAGTTAATGAAATTTAAAATTTTTCTTTGATATGTGTGAAACATGTTGGAAATGATTTATAAATTTTTCATAAAAAAATGGCCTATAAATAGAAGCAGAGGAGTATATATTAATTTTTGTTCAAAATTATACGACTTTTATTTGGCTGACTTCAGGACTTAAAGGCTCAAAAATGACGTTACTACTTAAAAATGCTTTTGAGAAAAATACTATTAAATACTCTTCTGACCCTATTTATAAATCACTTTGAACATATTTATATAAATTAAAATTTTTTGAATTTTATTAACCCTAATTGAACAACTTTTTAATTTTATTTTCATTTAATATACAATATATCTCATTACAACAAAATTAACATAATATTAAATGGAGGGTAAATGAAAATTTTCTTTTTCTATCTTATAAATAGGACCACAGGAGTATTTTATACATATATTGATATCAAAATATATACTTACACATAAAAAATGTATATTTACATAAATATCATTGGTTAATTTGATTTATATAATTTATTATTTATAATGAAAAATATTGATACACACACTAATGGGGTTTGCGTGTTGGGTATATCTAATTAGGTTACTTCCATGCATTTTCCCCTACATTTAACAAGGCGTAAAGAATGAAAACTTCAAACTTTTCAATATTATGATTTATCATTTATATATGATTTCAATAATATAAATTCACATTTCATTAACTAGAGTATCAAATTAAATAAGTCTCGTGCCCACAAAATTCCGATAGTAGGGCGGCTGAGCAAGCATGAGTTGCTTACTTTATTCATTGGGGAAGCTTCGTGGTAATTTCCGATGACATGACATAACGAGAATTTTATTCATTAATTAGTTTGAATTATTGCAATCTAAAATTATATTATACTCGCTATCTCCCTCCCTCCCTGTATAAATAAATATACTCCTCTCACCCTAATAGAAGATACTTTTTGATTCTATTTATAAGGTACTGAGAAATTTTTTTGCGTTGATGTATAATTTTACTGCTTATTTATTATTGTGTTGATTTTATTTACATAAGATATAATGTATATTAAATAGAAATAAAATTGAAAAGTTATTTAATTTTAAATGAAAGTTAATAAGACAGTTAAATATATTGTATGTGAGTTATAAATAAGACCAAGAGGATTATAATGTTACAACCATATGTACATATATATTACAAAAAGAGAAAAAGACAGTTGAATATGCTTGAATTATTGAAAATCCATTTCATTACCCCAAATTGATGAAATGACACTGTTTGTTTATCTTGGGAAAATGACAAAAAAAAAGTTGAAAATTGTGAAATTCCAGTTTAGGCAACTGAGACTTCAAAATCCCAGGAGAGAAAGTGATGCTTGATATAATATTTTACAAAAATATTTAAATGACTAAAATAGCTTTATTTTTAAAAAAATTATTAACAGGTTGTGAATTGGTAGTCACGAGCAGTGAATGGTAAATGACAAGAAATGTACCAGTAATGAGAAGTTATTTATTAGTGAGTTGCGAGCTGGTAATGACTATTGTTGAATACCAAATGATAAGAAATACACTAATAATGATGAGTTCAAAATAAGAACATTTCAGTCATTTAACTATATTTATAAAATATCAAATTAGGTACCATTTTCTTTTATGGGATTTTGAAATATTAGCTGCTTGAATTAAAAGTTCACAATTTTCAGCTTCTTTTTTTCCCCCCCTTTTTCCTATTTGCTTTTGATTTCAGCAACTAGGAAATAAAAGTGTGAAGGGATAATTAATCCGCAAGTCCTTATAGTTTCAACGAATTTTGAATTAGGTCCTTATATTTTTTTTTCTTTTTATCAGATCCTTATACTTTCACTTGTTTTTAATTAGGTCCTTGTATTTATTTTTCTTTTTATCAAATCCTTATAAGTTCATTTTATTTTTAATTAAGTCCCTGAATTTTTTATTCTTTATTTTATGAATTCTAATAGTATTATTATATAAACATAAAATAGTATATATTATTTAATATTAGTTTATAAACAATAATATTCTAAAGATATTGAATTATTATAATGATTTTAAATTTTTCAGCAAAAAAATTAATTGTTCTAAAAAATTTTCCTGAATTAATTAATTCTATTATTTTTTATTACATAATTATTAATTTAATTTACTTATTAATATTTTATATTTCATTATTAATCTATTTAATTAAGCTTATATTTAATTAATAAATAAAATTAAAACTACATGGACCTGATTAAAAATTTAATGAAATTATAAGAACTTAATTAAAAGAAAAATAAATACAAGGACCTAATTAAAAAAAGGTAAAAGTATAAGGATCTAATAAAAAGAAAAAAAAAACTATAGGGACCTGATTCAAAATTGGTTGAAACTATAAGGACTTACGGATTAATTAACCCAAGTGTGAATACTATATTATTGCTTTCATATATAAAATTATTTAATGGATTTACTAAAAAAATTCGAAGAGGTGGCTACTTATTTAATTTCAAGTGATTTTAGTCTTGTTATAATTATTGAATCATGAAGCTAGGAGGTCTGGATAATATACATTTTGATTTTAAAAGGGATTCTTGTCGATTTTCAAAATAATAGAGGCATCTCTATAACTTGGATTAAATAGACGAGATATCGGTGTATTTTACTCTATATGTATTAAAGCAAGAAAACGATCACGCATATATGAAAGTCTATTTCCAAACGTCTACGTCAACACTAAAAAATCAATTAGATGAGAATTTGTGCCGTCTGGAAAAAAACATAAATTAATTCTTAAAATAAATCCGGTTGCGTAAGTACCCACGCCATTCATTCTCGCGGAGGTTCTGAACTTATTGTTGGCTTTGAAGAGGAACCGATCATAGCGTGCCTAGAAAATGAAAGAAGAATCGAGCAAGAAGACCCCAATAATCGAAGCAGTAATCTTATCAGTGACAGGAGTAGCCGTTGTGGTACTGACTCAACTGCCTTACAGGAAGGTGGAAGGAAACCCAGTCCCAGCTATTCTATTCAACGACACCGATCCCTCCGTATTCCATGCTGTTATATTGTCTCTCAACTTCGGTTTCTTTGGTTCTTTCAATTCCCTTACACTTCGTCATGCATATCCCAGACTTGCCAACGCTTCCATGCTTCTCTCTCTTTTCTCCACCCTCTCCTGGGCTGCCATTCTCATCTACCTCACCTTTCCCATCTTCCTCACTTTTGCCAGACGCACCCTGATCTCTCTGTGTTTGCGTCTGAAGGAGATAGACATAACTTGAACGTGACTGAACGAATATCGATATTCCCGCACGAAACGGAATCACACACCTTCATCTATTTCTATGTATGTATATATATGTATATGCGTATGAGCGCACAGATCTATGTGCTCTAATTCCTGTAATATTAACAGGTTTGGTGATGTATATGTTTATGATGATTGCTGACAGGTGACTGCATAGTCAGGATTTCAGTAGGAAATTGTCATCTATATGACAAAACATACAAAGATGCACCCTTCATGACATGATGTCGTCTTTGATTGTTGTTGCTAATTGCTTTAGGTAGGTATGTTGTGATGCTTGGGGGCATCATGTTTAATTAGCCATGTATATCTCCTCTCTGCTCAAAAATATATATACTCCCAGATGTTAATTATGACTGTATATATGTTCATATATATATATATATATATATATATCTATCTCCGGTTATCTCTATTATTATCTCATAATATTTCCCACTCCATTATCTTACTTATATCCTACTATCATAGAATTTGCAGATTTTGTTAAAGTTGAAGATGTAAAGTTATGTATCACGTACTTGATATCTTGAAAATGAATAAGAAATATTTCTTTTCTCTCCAATTTTCTAATCATCTCTATGATTCTTTCATTCTCTTGTTGAATATTTTATCTTATGTTTTCTGTATTTTCAAAATACCAGAGACAATATATAAGAGGAGATGATTCCTCTCTTTTCCCTTCCCATTCTCTTCCCTCCTCTTCTTCTTTTGGAACCATTGCATAAACATTTGAATGGTTGATATTTTTAATCTTTTATAAAATTGTGGGATAAGATTGAGATTCATTTTGCCCTGAAAGTTTTCAGGGAGGAGCTGTGAGTAATTAGAAATTTTTTTAAAGGCAATGTTACTCTAAAAGTGCTACTTCGGTTCTAAATTTAAAATCTATTTTACGGTACAAATTACACTACAAAGTAAGTCTTATATTTAGGACTGGAGGAGTATTAAAATAGGAGCAATGCCGCCCTACTTTAATAGATCCAAACAGTTAGTTAAACAATTACGTTGACGTGTTATGAACAGGTGGATCTAGCTCAGTTCCCCCCCCCCCTCTCAGCTCAGATTTACAACTAGCCAAGAAATTTTTTTTTTTTTTAAAAAAAACGAGAATCCCTCGTCTTCTTCATCTGAGATTTTAAAAATTTCATGGATTTGTTATTAAAGCCAAAGCATTCTTCAACTGGAGAGAGAAAAATAAAACTCAAGTCCTGAATCTATCCTACAAATTGGAAAAAGCTCTCCGCTTCCATTTTGAGCATCATCAAAAGAAACAGATTGGCTTGATGCACAATTGAAGCACCCATACGCACAGAGACACATAAAGATGACGACATGTGGCCGAAAAACCGCTTATGCACTTCTCTGCAACTCTCCTTATGGATGCCCATATCATCACATATTTTTTCTCTTCTTCGTTTTACTTTTGATGCAAGTCAATACGGAGCCGACTTGGGGCAAGCAAGCCCTCCTTAGTTCCTCCCTTTGTCTGTCAGACCCCAAGCACGAACCGGGGCCAACGGAACTCTTTTGACTCAGCCTGCAACTGGTTTTGGGTCGAATGCTTTGCTTCTTATTGCTTCATCTTCACGGCATTGACCTTATGGGTGCCGATGGTTTAGAACTTTAGAACTATATAATATGATAAACATTTTTCCTGTTCACGTCACAAATTGATATTGTATTGTCCAGGAACCAATTCACTACATGGTTTTACTTGTTAAATGAAGGTCCAGGAGTGGCTTATAAATCCAAAAAGCCTTCTCCCACAGATGCCCACAGGACAAGGAGCATGAACTATGGATAAAGTACAGGCACATCAATATTGTCATTGCTGATATTTAATTTTGAAGAGGATTATCATCACGGAAGGGTTAAATAATCCAAGAAGCTTCCAGTTAGATTATAGTGGATGCAGGTCAAGTTTGACCTGGCCAATACAATCAGATTCAGGATTTGCCCAGCCCGACCTTTTGTCACCTTTTGTACTATTGCTTAAAGGGTCCTGGAGCATAACTATCCCACTCAGGAACTTCCCCATGGTTCCCTCTGATTTGAGGAGAGAATGGAGGCAGTGAGAAGTTTTACATATTGTCAAGGACCTAGGTCACCTAAAAGTTTAAGCCGTTATGAATTGGTCCAGGAATAGCTTTATACCTTTAATTATATACGCAATGCAGATTAGAAAACTTACCAAAATACCCAACTCATTCCATATCCAACGCGAAAATGAGCCCTTCAGTAGAGATAAGAAGCAACTACTTTTAACCCCTTTCATGGCATGCATAAGAAACCTAAGCTGATTTTCTGCATCTTCCAGATTAGCCCTGTGGATCTCAAGAGGAGCAACCTGGTTGATGTAATAGCACATAAGTAAATTTTTAGAGACATTTAAAAAAGAAAGAAAGAAAGAAAGAAAGAAAGTGCATCAAAATCTAGAGACGAAAATATTAAATCAATAAAAAAAGTTGCACAAGATGATGAAATATTAAGTAAATACCAGCCTCACCAAAACCCACACTTCCATCTTCAAGAAATAGAGATAAAATAAAGCCTCCTCTATAGAATTCTTTCTGATCGTGACCAAGAGATGTTGAAGTTGGAGGAGCACATAGTGCAATTCTCCCCCAAATAATTGAGACTGTCTAACTCAATGTACAATTAGATAACTAACCTATATTGGGAGTACTATTTTATGCACCTTGAAGTAAAAGAAATCATCTTTTATAGAGCTTTGGCTAAGAGAAGCTGAGAGTAATCTTATTGTGGTCTCTGCTGTCTGAAGGGCAAACTTTCTTAGAATACTGAATCAGGATGCAAAATACATTAGCAAAAAGGTAAGAATCCAAATAACTCATACTGCGTCTGAAGTAAGAATTGAAGGACTTAAACCTGTGAAAATTTGCGTTGCCATCAATGGAACTTTCAACTTCAATTAAACAGTCCTTGTCTTCCTTTTGTGCTGCAAATAAAGCATCCTCAAGTTCCATCTTTGTCTGGGCATCTGAGTGTTTTATGCTGCTAACACATTGATTTTATTTCAGAGGAGGACAGGACAAAAGGTACAGGGGGAAAAAAAATTATTCCAAGAAATGTCTAGATTCTTACCCATGAGCCAAGCATAACTTTCCAATTAAAATGTTATGAGAGGTGTAAAAATACTGATGCAATATACTGGGTTCAGTTTTATTTGCCAGAGGAAGAAGACCGAAAATTCCAAATCAAAACCTCTGGTTAAGCTGAAACAATACGATTACTACTTGATTCAAGTGTTCGGTAGTTTTATTCTTGTTAGCTTGTTTAGAGCATGAAACAAAAAGATAATCAACTTGCCTCCAATAACTATACATCTTGCTTGGTAGTTTAGACAGAGGAAGATGTCTACCTTCTTCTCACACTCTTATTTCTCTCTGAACTAATGCAGAATATCTCTGTCTTAAGAAAGTTATAGGATATACCATTTTCATAGGTTCATGGTTGTGTGAATTAAGATAATGCTTATCTCAGTGAAACACACAGCATTATCCAATCCAATTCAATTCAAACCCAATAAACTGAAAGATCCTCACTGATAACACTTACCTGTAGTAGGAGAGAGTTAATTAATCAGACTGTAAAGGTGTAATAGCACGGTCCAGTTCTTCTTGGATTCACACAGAGCATAATTAAGAGGATCTCTATCAATTCCAGACAAAGAATACCAGATCCAATTCCAAGTTACTTCTGCCAGGAGGAGCAGATTCAAACAAAGCATACCTCAAAGCTCAAGCTGAAGAATAGGATTTCTTGCACTGTGCACTACTTTGAGTTGCCTGATAAGCAGCATTGGAGTCGCCTGTGACCAATTTACTTCTAAATTGTGCTTCCCTCTGCTGAGTTCCTTCTAACCAAGCATTAAATTCAAGTTAATTCTACTAGGGGGAGGAGATCCAATTCCAGTTCCCATTACCGATGCCTCTGAATTGTGCTTCCCATTGCCGAGTGACGTGATTGGTCCCCCACAGCAGCCATAAATCCTGACATTTCACGCACACCCAACAATACGGTAAAACAGAGACGCAGCTCCGAGATTAGCTCTCACCAAGGAAAGGAGGGGTGCTCTCACTAGGGAGAAACCCAGGAGAGAAAAAGAACTCAAATTAATTCAGTAAGTTCCTATTTAACTTTACCTTTGGTTCCCACTTCACTGGACTTGTTTCCAAGAAGTATCATATTGAAAGTGATAAGTGCTAAGGAATGACATATTCGTATATTCTTATTTAATCCTATTGCCTCTCATAATTTCAATGACATCCAAAGAAAAGATCTTTGATCGAACTTCTTTCGGTCTCAATTACCCTCTACACAGTTCAGTGTGTATCAGTGTCTGCTTCACAATCATACCGCTGAGATGAAGCAAATTCCATTTGATTCTATATGTAAACGAACACCCTGCCCCAACAGTAATCTTAAGTAAAAAGAAGACGTGGGAAACAAAGAAAGGAGATCACGCCTACTTAATAAAACTGCGTAGCTATCTTCTGCCATCAACTCTAGATAATGCACTTTTCTACATTATAGCGAAATGACCATGGAAATGTAAAGCCAAGTGCATGCAGGTTCTCTTTATTTCCAAGCAATTGCAGATTACTTGATTAATTGCTTGACCTACTTTTCATCATTGCACAGGTTTGGTACAACATAGCTTCGAGAAATACAGTTAATTCTAGAGGTAGTACCCAACTGGAAGTGCATGGTGAGAGGATAATACAGAGAGATCCACCTCTGGAGTGGACACATGAATTGTAACCTTTTTGACGTTTTCCATGATGCCCTCCAACATAGGTTTTTGTATTAACACGATAGAAGCACAAAGTACATTACACAATATTCATAGTATATTAATAGGTACATCACACTTGCTATGTTTTAGTACATGAAACAGTAGACAATTGACTTGCCTCCGATAACTATACCGTGTGTGCTAATTGTGTGTGTGTGTGTGAGAGAGAGAGAGAGAGAGGAAGAACTATCTCTTTATCTCTCGCTCTTGTTGCACCGTTCAGTAATGAAGGAAGATGTCTTTCTTCGTTTTAAGATACCATCTTAATAGTTTCATGGTTGTGCAAAACCTAAATGGTGTGTTGGATACTTGTACTGGTATGAATTGACTTCACCTTTTGCTGCTGCAAGAATAGGTATTTCTGACCTTAGTCTGTGACATAGTGGTAAATGTGTTGTCGAGGTCTGGATCTTCATGCAGAAGTTTGGTGTGTCTTCTGCAGGACAGATGAACCTCCAAGCTGCATACAGAACTTTGTCAAGAATGAGACACTGACTTGTTTGAAATTTTGAAATATCTGAAGTAAATGGGGTTGGGAAAAGGATTAAACATGTATTTGGGAAAAATTATCTTAGGAAATGTCCAGCATGTATGAAAGGAAGCCAAAATAATAAGTACAGAAATAAATAAAAATTCATTTTACTTGAGTCTATACCACAGCAATGCAGAGATTGAGCGAAGTATCTGATGAAAGTAAATGGGGTTGGGAAAAGGATTAAACATGTATTTGGGAAAAATTATCTTAGGAAATGTTCAGCACTTATGAAAGGAAGCTAAAATAATAAGTACAGAAATAAACAGATGTTCATTTTACTTGAGTCTATACCACAGCGATGCAGAGATTGAGCAAAATATGTCTGATGAAATGTCTGGCAAAGTTTACATGACTTACTTGTATTGTGTTTCGTGTGATCCAAACGAGGTTGCTGGTGAATGGTCCATTTTCGGAAAGCATCAAGCCATAAATAGACATATTGCCTCTAAGGCAAATTCAAGAAAGACCCTCATTTGGGCTATTTCTTTGGCTCAGGAAGCCATTTCTATAGACCTATAGAGCCATAGACCATTTATAGTCAAGTCACAGACTCTAAAGACAGATGTATCTACGGCTAATTTCTTACCGCATAGACCAATGGGTATGATTCAGAGAAGGTGTTCAGGTGTAGAAATTCCAACGTACACTGAAAACTGTAGTGAATCTCACCACCTAAAACACCAAGTTTAGTGAGGTTTAATTTCTGGGTGTAGACGGTTTGTTATGTAAACACAGCCTAAGGTCTTACTCCTGGAGATGCCAGATAAAAGGTTGTTGTCAGAGAAACGATGATAGGGATATATATAGGTCCTGTTTGGTAAAATGAGGGATAGGAAGTATGATTGTAATTGAAAAAAATATTAAAAGAATCTTTAATATGAGTAATTATTTGTTAGGCAAACCCATGGAGGTAGAATTAAGAAATACCACTTCCCCCATATATTCCTCAATCCCATAAACATAGATTTGCCTAATGTAACAAATAATCTCTCATACTAAACATTTTTTTAATAAATATTTTTAATCCCAATCTCAATCCCTCTCCCTCATTTTCTATGCTTCATGCCAAACAATACCATGGTAGTTTGGGTTGACTGAGAAACGATGACAAAATATTTGGCAAGGTTTTCACCTATATCTTGTCCTGGTGGAATACCATTTCAAATAAATGATGATCCCTCACAGAAGTAGAAAGAACTGTTTGAGTTGGAGATAATAGTGTAGGGAAACACTAAGTTGTGAAGGGAAAATAAATGGTCCTAGGACGTGCCATCACATATAGAGATGGCTGTATAATGTAGAAGCCACAACATCTCATTTACCAAGTATAATGATACTTACCTGCCTAAAAATGGCAATAATCAACAGATCATTTTACTTAGTTCAGAGGTTTTGAAGCTCCTACATTCTCGGAGGCTTTAGGCAAGACAAGAGACGAGGAAGGCTAACATGGGGCAAGCCCCAGCTAGCCAACCTATGACCCTCATGGTCAAACTCCCTGAAAGAAAAGCTTTAATCATCACAAAACAACCCATTGTGAAACAGAAATGCCCAGCTCTCTCAACTAAAGCTGCAAGCCTTGGCTTAGATTGACTCAGAAAATTCCCAGAGAGAAAAGCTGCAAAGGCAACAACCATGACAGCTCCAAACAGAGGAAGTAAATCTTGGGATGATCCTGATGGAGGAGAAAACATAATCTGAAACAGAGTTAGAGCAACTTGAAAGGAGCTGAGGAATTGTTTCGAAAGGCTTGAGGAATTCTTAGAGTTAAATCTCGCTGCTTCTAGCTCAAAATAGCTCTCATTCACGTATAAAGGCAGGAGGGGGTCACTAGAATATTGGTTTTGCGATGATGAGAAGGATCTCATTCTAGTGATGTAGCTAGGTGAGAAGGGTGGCACATTAGTGAAGTAATTACCTTGGGATTGCGATCTTGATGGTGCCAGGATTGTCCAACACTTACGAAACATTCTACAAAAGGAAACAGAAGGCATGAAAAACAGAGAAAGGAGATCAAACTCACACCTGCTTAAAGCAACTCTGCTACTACCTTCTGGTTATCATTTTTAGTTAGTGCAGTTTTCTACTCTATAACGAGGATGATAAGGAAGGATCTAGATAAAGCCAAGCCAAGCCAAGCCAAGCCAATCGCACCAAACTTGCAGGAAAATTATTGTTCATCTGTATATTCTCATTCCACTCACCCCCTCACCCCCACAACCTCTCTCTTTCTCTGTGAACAGTGAACACTTTTGGCCCCACGTGACATGGCTTGACTTGCCGCGTTAAAGTAAATATACATACATGATTGTGAAATTGATGCAAATGTAATTGGCGCATACAGCGATTTATCTCACAGTTAATAATGCGTATTAAATAATAAATATTCAATAAATTATATGTACATTATTTAAATTTTATTAAAATTGTACAGATCTCTTTCCCTTTTTTTCCCCCCTAAAATGTATAGAAATGTTAGTTTCACATTAACTTTAATTTTATTAAAATAGTCACCATTGGCACACATTTATTTGTTAAAAAAATTGGATTGAAGTGTTAGAGTAGAATATTGTTTTTTCTTAAAAAGTTTGCGATATTCACTCTATTTTATTCCCTTGTTAAACAGAAATAATTCATAGTAATAAGTATACTGAAATCTTAAATAAATTAAAAATTATAATACACTAATTTTAAGACATATATATTGGATAACTTAATCTTGATTTCCAAGGCAACCATTATATCGACCTAAGTTGGTAATATCCAACGTCAAATACTATAAGATGCCATATTAAATTGTTCTAAGACACGCACACATAAAATTTTACCATTCATGTCATGTAATGAATGAGAAAGAAAGTGCTTGGAAATGTCCTTTTTGGCTATTAAGAATTAAAAATCGCGTTAAAAATCACGTTACCTTTCTGATGCAAAAAAAAAAAAGTGCTATCCAGTCCTTAATATAAAAATTGGTTTGATTTTTATTTTGATCTTAAATATAATATTTTAATTTATTTTCTCTCTTATATTTATCTATTTTTTAAAAGTAATTCTTAGTATGTGGGATTGGAGAATACCACTCCTCAATCCCACCTCTATGGGTTTGCCTAATCCCAAGTAACAAACAATTACTTATAATAAATACCATTTTAATGATTTTTCTTAATTGTAATTCCAATCTCAATTCTTCATTTTCAATACTTCATACCAAATGGAACCAATGTGTCCGGGGATCTAAACCTCTTCTATTAAAAATCATGTTACCTTTCTACTATCAAAGAAAATCTACTGCCTCCGATTTTTAATGTAAAAAATTGTTTGTTTTGTATTTTTTTTATGGAAATGTTTGTTTTGTATTTTGATTCTAAATATAAAACTTTAATATATTTTATTTTCATATTTATTCATTTTTAATATAAAAAATGTTTTTTTTATTTTGATTCTAAATATAAGACTTTAATATATTTTATTTTTTATATTTATTCTTTTTTCAAAATAATTCTTATAATAATGATATTTCTAACTAATATATTTAATCAATAAAGATATTTTAGGAAATACAATACTAATTTATTACAAGTAACTAATTTAACTAATTTTTTTAATCTATTCAAATTAGTTAACTAACTTTTATATTAAAGACCGAAAGTAGTATCATTTAATTAAGTAAGGACAATATCTAAGTCGTTTTTTATTTTATTTAACCATATCCATCATCCCCTTTAAACAACTAAAATTAGATCCCACATTCCTTTATTTCTCAGTACACCGTTGAGTTTAATGAATTAACCTTCATCATTATTAACTAAACCAATGGCTGAGGTTTTGTTTTTACTTAATTAAAAGGTGCATTTTTTTTTGTTGGTTGAGAGGCAGCATGTATTTTGGCAGCAGAGCTTCCAGAATGCTCTGTTTCTCCTATATATGCTTTTTCTTTATCAATCTCAGTGCTTATAAAGGACAGAGGAAAAAGAAAAGGGAAAGGCGGGGAATTGTTAAGACTTAGGCACCAAGTCGTAATTAACTACACTATCTATGGTCAACTCTCAAAGTCCCTAGAAAAAATTGCAAATAAAAAGCCTCAAATATATAAAATTGCAAAATGAACATTTAAATTAGTAAAATTGCTATCAAAAGATCGGATCTTAAATATGAACTATAAAATATTAAGAAAAAGCCAAAAATACCCTTCTGTTTGTCTTTTTTTTCTGTCTCATTTTCTCCTTCTCTTTCCTTCTTTCTGTACGACTCAGTAGCAAGCGCGATAGAAGCAAGTGCATTGCATTGAGGTGCTACCAGACTATTGCTATAATCAGTTCTGGGTTTCTTCATAAAGAAAAGAAAATAAAAGTAGTTTATATCAATTTCCTTCCGAGGGAGAGAAAGAAAAAAAAGGAAAAAAAAAATGAAAATGGATGGACGCGAATTGTGAAAAACTCTCGTTGGGCTACGTTTAGATTTGAGACCCACCTGTGTAGATAATATATTATGTTATAATAATTTATTTATAATTATAATATGATTCCTCAATTGAATCTAGCCTCAAGGGCAACACAAAAGGACAACTTAAGGGGCTAGTAAGTATGAATTGTGCATTTTTTATTTTGATTTTTGACATGGTTTAAATATAATTCGATGATTTGAATTTTATGAAGTTTAAGTTAATGTGAATAGCTTTTCAACATTTATTATTTTTTATACTAGACTTGTCATTAATAACTAAATTATAAAAATAATGCCAATTAATGCAAAACTTAAGCTAATGTGAATATCTTTTCAATATTTGTTATTTTCATACTAAACTTATCGTTTACAACTAAATTGTAAAAAAAAATGTTAATGTCTGCGAAAATTTAAGTTGTTGTGATAGTTACTCAACACTTGTTATTTTTTATATTAGATATGTCATTAGCAACTAAATTGTGAAAATAATGTAAACTTAAATGATTGTGAATAGCTATTCAACTCTTGTTATTTTTTATACTAAATTTATCATTGACAATTAAATTGTGAAGATAATGTTGATTTTTGCTAAAACCTAAGTTATTGTGAATAGATTTTTAACACTTATTATTTTCTATCCTAGACTTGTCATTCACAACTACATTGTCATTAAACAACTAAAATTAGATCCCACATTCCTTTGTTTCTCAATACACCGTTTAGTTTAATGAATTAACCTTCATCATTATTAACCAAACCAATGGCTGAGGTTTTGTTGTTAATTAATCAAACGGCGCATTTTCTTTGGTGGTAGAGAGGCAGCATGTATTTTGGTAGCAGAGCTTCAGAATCCACTGTTTCTCCTATATATGCTTTCTCTTTATCAATCTCACTGCTCGTAAAGGAAAGAGGAAAAAGAAAAAGGGAAAGGTGGGGCATTATTAAGACTTAGGCACTAAGTAGTAATTAACTGCACTACCTGTTCCTATGGTCAAAACTCAAAAGGTCCCTTTCGGTATTCATAACCTCATATTTGGCTTAGGGCACCGCATTGAAACTGATAGGTGCTAACTAATTGGAAATTCATAGATCCTCAAATTAATCCCAAAGAAGAAGATCTCTGATGGAACTACTTTAGGCTCAATTTCCCACTACACACTTCAGAGTCCATATTTGGCTCTTCTTCCCAGTCATCTTCACAATCTTTGATCTGAATCAAATTCTATTTAACTATACAAACGAAAAGCCGGTTCCAATTACAAAACTTATAATTTAATTTCTTGCTATCTGCTGGTATAAACTCTAGTTAGTGCAGTTTTCTATTTTCTAGCCAAGCTGAGTGCCCATGAATGTTCTAGATAAAGTCACTTTGCAGATTACTCGATTATTTGCTTGACTTTAGTGTTAGTACTAGGATAATGGCTAGCGACATTCCCGGGATCTCTTTTATTATTTGCTTTATCATCATCCCTCTTTACCTCAAGAAGGCAACACAGCACCCTTTAAACTTTTATTTATTCCTTGGGGGCAAAGCAGCAACGGGAGTAAAGAGGCCTAAAAGTTGATGCTGTGGGATCCGATATTCTGCTTTGAGGTGATAAGTTTCAACACGACTTGATTTACTAAAACAGTTTTGGTACCCGTTCAAAGTGACATGCAGGAGTATAACCATCTAGGATTTAGATACTTAAGTCAAGAATGAAAAAGTATAAATATAGCACCACCTCCAATTTATAAAAACTAGTTAGATATTCAATTTGATATTAAAAATGAAAAATTAATCCATCTAGTTTTTAATATTTATTCATTTTGTTCCTATAATGGATTACACACTTAAAAGTATCCATCAATCAGTAATTCCAATATATATGAGTATTTTAACTAAGATAATATTTATTTTATATATATATATATATATATATATATATATATATATATAAAAGAGCTCTGTGATACCAAGAAAAATTCGATAACTTAGGAGGCCTTGTCCTTCGCCACAGACATTCGAAATGCGTACATGATCTGAAATTGATGGAAGTGTCAGGATATACAAAGTACAAGTCCCTGATTGATTGACTTAGTATACCTGAACAGCTTCAGCGGTATAATCATGACTGCCGACATTGAGACCCCGTTTGTTACGTTGTACTAAGAGGGTTGGCACTAGGACCAGCACTGGTATTACTCATTTTGTAACGTTTGGTAAGGGTTTAGGGTTTAGGGGAATTGAAAATAATTAGGAACTGAGGAATACCACATGCGTGGGAGTGTTCAAATCCACCCATCCCCCAGGCATTGATGAGGCTGTCCTGGAATTGGAAAATTTTGGAGCAAAATTATCCCTATTTATGATGGGTCTCGTATGAAAGTGCCTAGATGACGGCGAGGGGTGGCATGCGAAGATTAGGGCTATTTTTTTTTTAATATTAACGATATTACCGTCTTTTCATAATTTATACTTGATTTTAAAATAAAATTAATGAAAACATTCCATCTAAATATTAATGCGCACAAAAAGTAATTTTAAAACCTCAATTCCATTTCCATTCCCGTTCCCAATCCATCAAAATCCAATCTTACGTATCAACAGGATCAAAATAAAAAGCATACATTACTTCTCGTTCTTGATATAAAAAAATTAATATGTCAGTTCTTATAGTTTTATTGAATTTTAAATTAGGTCTTTGCAATTTTTTTCTTTTTATTAAATATTTATTATTTGCACAGTTTTAATTTTAATCCTTCTGTTATAACATTGTCAGCGGACGATTAGGTGTTGTCACGTCTTTTTCAGGTCTATCTTCTATTCTCCTCCCTCATATTCTCTCTCCCTCCCTTCCCCACTCAAGTGAACACAATTATCTCTATGAAAGTTCATGCACTCTCCCCCCACTATTGTATTTATCAGTGAAAGCTAATAATACCCTTCTCCTCTTCCTCCATTTTTGCTAAGCTTGCCTCCCATGGTGATTGATAAATCCTTCTCCATTCTCAATGGAAAGAAGGACAAAGAAGGTAACAGTACTACCATGCCCACAGTTCCAGCAACAAGACAAATCATAGCCCACCTAACATCTCAAACAAAGCCAACCCCACAATTAAAAAAAATTCCAATTCTCCTCCCATATTTTCTCTGCAGTATATACTTAAATCCGTCCTCATTGCGTCCCCCGCCCCCTCTCTCAATCATGCGTACTGTTTCATATGCTTCACCAACTGCAGAACATGCAAAATTTAGAAGACTAAGAAGCCATTTTGGTTGTCCCATTCAAGAAGCAAATCTAAACCCGAGCATCCCTTCCATAATCAAGTTCATTCGCTGCAAATCAACCATTTTATCTCTTCTTCTGTCTACTTTATCTCTCACCCAGTTCATGCACTCTCTCTCACCTTCTCTACCATCATTGTCTTTAATTCTTTATCACTTCCTGTAATAACACCCTTCTCTTTCTCCTCCATCCTTGACTGAGCGGTAAAGGGAGAGGGCGAGAGAAGTCGAGGGAGGAGATGAGGGGAACTAAGGAAGACGTGGGAGCCCCTAATGGTGTTATAATAGAAGGATTAAAAGTAAAACTACGCAAACAATAAGGATTTGATAAAATTGAAAAAAAAAATTGTAAGTACCTAATTTAATAAAACTATAAAGACTGGCATATTAATTTTTTCAATATAAAATTTTTATTGACTTTTTCTCTCAACTTTATAATGTTTTCTCTGTAAATGTTCCTATTGATTATAAGGAGTTTCTACCAAGAAACAATCCCAATGTATACAATTAAATAAAATAATTTAAAAAAATTAACACATATTTATCACAAAATAACCAATTTAATTAAATTTTTTAATATTTTTAAATTAATTATCTAATTCTTATATTAGTGATGGGAGGTAGTATAATATAAAATTTATGTAAAATTTGAAAGATGTAAGAGCACAGTGATTTATCCTTTCTTTTAGTGATATATATTAGATAAAAGCACTTACCAATCAATAACGATCTCCCTCATGATCGATCATTCACAGAACGTGCGAGTTTTATTGTTTTAGGAGATTAATTCGAAAACAATTTTTTTTGGCCAAATTTGAAAAAGAATTTTAAATATGAAAAAGTGTAAAAAGAAAAATGGAGAATCCCATAAAAAAAGTTTGAAATTACGAAATCCCAAATCAGATTTTGTAACCAATACTTTAATAAGTTTTAACCACAATAAACTAACAAATAACAACACATTTTGTTAGAAAATTTTTATTTGAAATTTAATAATTTCAAACTTCTGTTTGTAAGATTCTTCCCAAAAAAAAATCTCATTTAAATCCAACTAAAATATTAAAATCTAAAATTAGGCGTACACTTTGAACTAATCCCTAATCTGGCCAAGATGCCTAATTAGAAATTTATAAATATTGTTAAAAGTCTAAAATACTCCTCTATGATTATAATATGAGTTGTTAATATCTTTATATTTTTCTTCCTTACAAATTCTTTTCCTAAATTTTTTTTTGCTGGATTTTCTTGAAATTTGAAAAATAGATAACAAGAAATTACAACACGGTCCTTGATTCACATTAATAATTACTCCACCGCCTTCATCATTCTAACAGTGTAGGTCACTGTTAGATTTTAATTTTGGATGGGCTTAATTTTTGCTTAGTTTTAATATTGATCCATCCTCCATATACTTAAGAATATATATATACGTACATACAACTTGTTTGATTAAACACCTATATTTTTTTAATAAAACGCACGTACATTTTAAGAGTGAAAAGCTTATTTAGATAACGTGCTTTTTACAGATTTTGGATTGAGGACAATGTTATAATTTTTTATTTTCATATTTTAACAAAAGAGTTTGTAAGGGAGAAAAATATAAAAGTAACATCTCATATTTTAATTATAGAAAGATATCCTGGTCTTTTAACAACATTCACAAATCTCTAATTAAATTCCTTAGCCTGATTAGAAATTTGTTCAAAATGAATACCTGATTTTAAATTTTAATATTTTAATTGGATTTAAATGGGATTCTCTCAAGAGAAAACAGCCTACAACAATCATTATAATTATAGTCATGCCATTGAAAAATAAGTTGTTCCCCACTTTGTAGGTGTTTTCAAAAAAGAAAATAATACATAAAATAAAAGCAACTACGAAATCATTCTGTTTTAATAAAAAACAAAAGTAATTATTGGAAAACAAAGAAACTAATTGATGATCAGAAGAAAAATTAATATCGAAACTATCAATATTGAAGTGAGTAGCAAGCATCCATGTAGTGTCTCATACTATCATATCTACCTTTCTTTAAAAAAAATTCATTGCGAGCGTGGCCTTACATTAATTGATATATATATGGCCTTACATTAATTTTTAATTATTACCTCACGAGTCCGACCTCTAATCAATTAATCATAAGAACTCGACACCTTTCTGATTCGATATCCTGCCTGACTTTTAAAATATTACGTGGAAGTTGGAACTCGATGCCAATTTTTCACGTGAATAATATTCCTCTTACCTTAATATAAAATTAATTTGATAGTTAATATTGGTCTTATATATAAGACCTATTTTATATATTTATTTTTTTTTTTTTCAAATTAACCCTATTGATATTTCCACAATAATAATCAAGTAGGCGAGGCAGGAAGGGAATTAAAAAATATGATTATGATGTTTTAAAAAAAAATCATATTAACTAATTTAACTAACATAATTAATTTAGTCAAATTAGTTAATTAAGTCTTACCTCACTACAAAAAAACAGGTCATTACCGATGGAATTAGCGATGGAAAATTATTCCGTCGCTATTTTTGACAAATTACTGACGAAAATTCTGTCACTAAATTTAGCGAGGGAATTTTTTGTCACTAATTAGCAACAAAATTTCTATCTGTCACTAAATTCGTCGCTAATCCGTCAATGAATATTTACCGACAGAATTAGTCACGGAATTTTTTTCCGTCAGAAATTTTTGTCGCTAATTTCTTTGTCACAGAAGTTTTTATCACTAATTCCGTCGCTAATTCTATTCCGTCGCAATTCCATCGCTAATCTATCACTAGTTTTAAATTTTATTATTTTAGATTATAATCTTACAACAATTTATATAATAACAATTGAGAATATAATGATTTAAAAATTTTTTAATTATAAAATAAATTGATATATTTGTGGGAGTTGGTATTAATCATTCATGTTATCATTAGGTATATACTGAAAATATGAAGACAATTTCTTAGAAAACTTGTTTATATTTCTTAAAATAATTCCTCTTGATTATAATAATAATTAAAAAATATAATAAGAATATTAATAACTTTCTTATACAAACTGATATAAGAAAGAAATAATTTTATCATATGTACAATATACTGAAAGATATAACATATGATAGAAATTCAAAACCGAAAAATGAATTTATATGAACACAAACTAATATTGAAGTTGAAGTTTAATCATTAGACAATAAAATTTAATCATGATATAATTAATACCTATGATAGAGATTGATTTTGGTCTTCAATATAAAAACAAATGGTATATACAAAGAATTTTAAGAAAATAAATTACATAAGATACATATATAAATAGGAGAATTGAAATTCTGCCACTAATCCAATTAGCGACGGAACAAATTCCATCGCCAAATAAAAAATTCCGTCGCTAATAGCATTTTTTTTTAGTGCATTAAGGACCGGAGAAGTATATTAATATATATTATTACTGTAACGAAGGATTTTAATAGGTAATAAACGCATAAACAAATGGCCATGTTTGACAAATTTATAACACACTACTGCAGAGATTAAGAAAAATATCTGAGGAATTGTGTAACATTATCTTGCCTGACTTGCTTGTGTCATGCGATCCAATTGAATCAACGTTGCTGGTGAATGGTCAATTTTCTCTAAATATGATGGAACCATCTCAAACAATTATTTTGTTAATTTATGTTATATATATGTAAAATTTGCAGAGTTTTATATTAGTTGTCCTGAGCTAACACCAACCTCCTCTTTTACCTAGGTTTGGAACCGGCTATGAAACATAGGCAAAGTTTTGGGTCATAAATCCCACTAATGAAGAAGCAATTCATAGTTTCATGCTAGGCAAAACATGAGGAAAACTAACATGGCAAAAGCCCAAGCTAGCCAACCTGTGACCCTCATGACCAAACTCTCCCACAGAAAAGCCTTGGACATTACCAAAAAACAAAAAACAAAAAAAAAAACACTGCAAAAGAGAGAAACACAGGCTTCTCACTTCTGCCTTGGTTTAGGATGACTTAGAAATACCTGAGAGTGAAGCTGCAAAGGTTAAGGCAATAAACATGGCAGCTCCAAACTATTGTATAATATCAGATCTACATAAAAAAAAACTGAATTTAAGGAAAAAAAAACACATGAAAAAATACATAAGATGAGAAAAACAAAAGCCTTGATGGTTCAAGGATCAGGCCTCTAGTCTCCCAAATATTAGTACTTAACCAATCGTCTCTTGAATCCTTAATTTCGTTTACCACGCACAAAAACAAATACCGAGAACATTCGTAGGGCCCATGGTACATTTCCTTCATCAAGTGGAGATAATTTCAAAAATTAAACGCCCACTACAATTAACATAGCATAATTGTGGGAATGGGCCAGAGTTTATTTGGGCCCATATGGGCAAGACATCTTTTGAAGAATAAAAATGGCCAGCCAACACTTGGTTCACCTCTTGAATATTCCTTTTGTTCTGGCTTCAGTTTGCCTTTCTAAAATAAATGATATTAGAGGTGCTTAATATAAGATTTAATGAACTATTTGAAAAAATTAAAATTTTTTTAAATTATTTAAATACAACATATATTATATGACCTCTAAAAAAAACTTGTACGAATCATTAGATTATATATTAATTTATAAATGAGGCAAATTTTTTTCCGACTTAAATAAGGGAAACAACTTAATATGACAAAAATGATAAATATAAATAGTTTAAAATAATTTAGTAATTGATTTAATTTTTTTAAATTATTTAACTGAATCTTATATTAAGTACGAAAGATAGAATATTTTAGAGAAAATGTACAAAATATTTTTTTTAACATTCTTTTTTCAATAAGGATAAGTGTGAAGAATTTTATCAGTTTAATATTTTTTCTCTGCTTTATAAATGGGATAAAAAAATTATATATGTTTGAGTTCACCCCACTTAATAATTTTAATTTGTCTGGTCATTTATCCTCTCACTTTTGAATGAAGGCACGCAAGATGAGGAGAGGGGAAATGATGTACTGCTCTCATCCTATTCATAGGATAGAGAGAGTTAGATTTTTTATTATCCTATTTATAAGTTATTTCATTAAATTTTTAGTATTAATGTACTATTTTGTCTTTCATTTATTATAGTATATTGTGTATATACTTCTTTGGTCCTATTTATAGGATAAATGGAGAAGATATTTTTTGGTCATATTTATAGGGCACTGAGAGAAATTTTTTTGTATAGATTTCTAATTTTACCCCTCATTTATTATTGTGTTGACTTTGTTTACATGAAATATAATGTATATTAAACAAGGATAAAGTTCAAAAGTTGTTAAATTTTAAATAAGAGTTAATAAAATTTAATGTTTTTCTTGCTTTGTGTGAAAGATGCTGGAAGTAACTTATAAATAAGACCAGGAGAGTATTAAATATGGGTAAAGTTAAAAAATTATTATATTTTATTTTAATAAAAAGTTAATACATTTAAAAAATTTCTTATACTATATAAAATATGTTAAAAGTACCTTATAAATAGATTTGTTCAGTATATTGATAAAAAAACCATGGCTGAGAGTTCAGACAGGAAAATAAATAAGCGTTTTTTGGCAATACTAAGGTAAGCTCTAATCATCTGAACCTCCTGACTTGTGTCGAGTTTCTTTTTGTTTTGTTTTTTTTATTTGCCGACGGGAATGCGCCGAGTTTAGATGCTGGCATGTCGTTTTCAGAGGCGGGTCCCCATGACGGTTCTCAAATTCTTTATATTTTTCAGATTGAAAAAAAAAAAAAGGAATAGCGGCCTAGGAAATTTTTTTTGGTGCCAACAGCGGCCTAAGAAAATACTCTTAACAATGAGTTTAAATTTAGTAAAAATAATAAATATATCAGAAATATATTTTTTGTTTTGAAATATGTCCTTATAATAAATGAGAAAAAATAAAAGAGAATATATGAAAAAATATTATAAGAAAGGGTATGACAAATAATAGAAAATAGATAATTAAGGGTAAAATTAAATAAAAAAATTAAATGTTAAGACAAATATAAATTAACGTTTATAAAATAAATCACGTTTTTTTTATAAATTTAAAATTTATAAATAGAGCCAAGTAAGTAATTCCTTCTGGTTTATTTTCCTACTTAAAAGAGTAATTATTTCTGATTATGCAAAGACCCCTATATTATTCCCACCGTCACGGGTCTGATACTGTTCAATCGGAGCCGGTCTGATTATTACGGGACCCTACCAGACATTCCACAATCAAGATTACCTAAGCGTAGTACTTTCACTATGATCACCAAAATGCATGGTAGACCACACTACAAAAAATTGCTGCCGTGCTATCTGCTGGGAAATCATCGTGCCGATAATTGCACGAACTCCGCTTCTATACAATCCCTCCTGGTGGCGGAGCTATACCTAACGGCATTAGCGGCGATCACGAGTATTCCTTGTTCTTCCTTCTCAGGCCTCAGCCATTTTGCCCCGTCAACATCAAGTAACGGCATTTCAATAAAAATAATTAAAAGAATAGAGTACATCTCAAAGTTATATATTTTCCTTAGAGTTGGTGTTAAAAAATATTTTTTTTTAAAATATACTGTTAAAAAAATATATTTTTTAAATGAGAATAAAATTAGAAAATTTTGTTAATTTAATGCGTTATTTAGTGTGTACAAGTTATTTATATTCCAAATACCTTATTTATGGGAAAGAATATAGGAGAGAGAATAAGAAAATTATATGTAAAGACCCTTATACGCCCAATAAAAATCAAACATCTATCATGAGTTACGGCGTAGAAAATGAGAAAAAATAAGCTTGACATAGGCTCACGTAGACACGTACCGCTCCCTGATAATTGCCCATTCCCATTTTGATACCATCCTGTCACATGAGCGATCGCCAAAAAAAACTCCTTTTGGTATGAATGACTTCTTTGTAAATGGACGATTTGTAAACGGACGATTTCTAGTATAGTATCCTAATAATTCATTAAAAAAAAAAGTATAGTATCCTACTAATTTTTCATGATGTATAGCATTTAGGTAATTTTCTTTTTATCGTTTATACTATTTTAGTTAAAAATGCCGGAGCTAGGTTGTGTCGGAGCGCTCAAGGAGGGGTTAGGTTGGTCGTTGAGAGTACTTGAGACAAAGGTAAATGAAAAAGAGAAAATAATTATGAAATAAAAGAAATTTAAAGTTATCATTTTATATAAAATAAATATATTACTTTTATCAAATATCAAAAATAAATTTTTCATTAAAAATAATATGTTTTTTAATATCTCAAATTCTTTATATTTTTCAGATTGAAAAAAAAAGAGTACTTAAAAGGCGGCCTAAGAAAAGACTCTTAACAATAAGTTCAAATTAATTAAAAATAATAAATATATATAAAATATATTTTTTATTTTTAAATATGCCCTTATAAAAAATAAGAAAAAGAATGAAAGAAAACATGTGGAAAAATATGATAAGAGAGAGTATGACAAATAATAGAAAATTAGATAATTAAGGGTAAAATTGAACAAAAATATATTAAATGTTAGGATAAATCTAAATTAAAGTTTATAAAATGAACCACATTTTTTTCCAAATTTAAAACTTATAAATAGATTTTTTTTAGTTCTATTTATAAGTCACTTTATTAATTTTTCAATGTAAATATATTATTTTATTATCTATTTATTATAGTATAGGTAATTATCTCTTTTGAAAAGTGAATATATTAAATATGAATAAAATTAAAAAATTATTATAAGATGAAAGAACAGGTTACTTGAGTCATGAAACAGGGCCTCACAATCAATTCACGCAGCCCCGAACTTGTCTTCTTCAACATCCTTTAATTGTTTCACCAATCACCCCCCTCCAAATAAGTTGTCGTCAGATTTGTTTTAGATGACCTCGCCTGTTTCTCTTTCTTGGTTTTGATTTGTTCCTCTTTTCTCTTGTTGTGGGCCCTTTGATTTGTTTCTCTATTCTCTTGTTGTGGGCCTTTGATTTGTTTCTCTTTTCTCTTGCTGTGTCTCTATTCTCTTGTTGTGGGCCCTTTGATTTGTTTCTCTTTCTCTTGTTGTGGGCCCTTGATTTGTTTCTCTTTCTCTTGTTGTGGGCCTGTGGGGAGGGAGGACCCTATTGGAGGGAAAACTGTGTTGTGCTATTAGAGGAAGAGGAAAACCTGTGGTGTGCTATTGGAGGAAGAGGAAAGTGCGGACCCACCTATTGGAGCGCTGTTGGAGGAAGAGGAAAACTGTGGTGGGGGCCCACCTATTGGAGCTGCAGTATAAATGCATCTTCCTCCTCCCCGAAATACAAAGCCGAATCACCTCTACAGCATGCCAACTTCTTGCCATCCTCCTTCGCCTTCGTCTTCAGAGTTATCATTGTCCCTACGACACTCCCAGCAACTTAACAGTACTACATCCAATCCTGGGATTTCCTGTTCATCCCCTATTTCTATCAATACCAACCCACAGATTTCGCAACCACCTGAAAAGACGAGTGGAAGGGACTCAAGTAAGTTCCTGCACGTCATGGAGATCATGGATCTGGGGAAGCTTTTACTGGCTCTTGCCATTCCCATGGTAGTAGGCCTCGTCGTCTCTGGTAGCTCACTCGTTAAAACCACCGACATGCGCATAGTCGTGATTATACTCTCATTTGCCACAGCTTTAATGTGGAACGGCCTTCTGCTCCGTAACACTTACAGCAAAAGTTCCACTTTCATTCTCTTATCAGGAGCTGCTTTGATGATGTTGTCCTGTTATTTTCTTGTTGGTTGTTACTTACCTCTATCCCTTACATGGATCCCCATCCTCTGTTGGCTGGCTTCTCTGGTTCCACTTGCTATGTATGGTTGGGCTCGCTTCGGAAGAGACAAGATGAAGCATGACCCTGAAAACGGAGACCATATTTAACCATACCCCCTAGCTGTCTCCATATTTACCATATTTACTGTATTTACTTGACCCTGAAAAAGTCCATTTAGGTGGTGAACTTAATAAGGCTAGCCCTGCTATCTCCGTAATAAGGCTAGCCCAGCTATCTCCATGTTTACTGTCGATCTTGTGTGAACTTAGTAAAGAGAGTAAAAAGTGAATCAGAACATGTGTCGTATGTGGGCTCTCTCAGCAGTTTGCTACTTCGCCTAAACCCTCTTTTGTTCACTTTGTTGTTGCGCTTGTTCGTGGGGTGAAAAAGCCTTGCCGTAGGGACTCTTCAAAGAAACTAGAAACTATATAAAATAGTAGCCTATACTGGGTCGACTCACAAAAGAACCTAAATGATTTTAAGGTTCCTAGCTAATCCAATATACCACAATTTAACAAATTAATGATTAATGAACAATTATTTATTGTGTTTTCTGGTTTTAGAATATAAATCTTTATAATTTTTAGATTTATCTAAATGAGATGGTGTGAAATGAAAAAGTGATAGAATATCAAATGTGGATGAGTGTTCTCCTAGAAATGTGCTTTGCCTTCCTAGTCTGATTGTAATGTTGGAGTGAAACCGAATTAAAAGACTGAACTAACAACTCGTTAGCTCATCGACCACCCAGATTCCACAACCGTAACAATCCAGAGATAAGTATAAAATCATTCGGCTAAGAATTAATTAATATAACAATCCAATCTCTCTATGACAACCACGACCGTGCATTGCCTTGGAATAACATTCGAATTCACTATGAGAACTGAATCAACTCGATCAGCAATCACAATCAAATTCTACGCTAAATCAGAGAGAGCAATTTCAACTCGATATTGCAAATGAATTATCTATTAATTCTTAAACAGATTCAAAAAGAAATCCAGCAAAATAAAATTCTTTATCAGCTCCTGAAAGCTACAACATAGAAGAACAACTCGTCCAACTGGTTACAGATCCAGACTGGAAATTAAGAAATAAGGAAACTCCCTAGTTAGCATGTGGACTCAAGCTCAGCTACACTTCTCGGAGAACAGAAAGCACTCAGCCTCTCATCGTCCAGCAGCTCTACTGAGCTCCACAAGATAATTAGTCATCGAATCAGAGAGGCCGGTGATTGAAGGTAGAATGGAGGGAGATGGAGAGGGAAAGGAGTGAGTAGGAGGTGGTCTCCGGTTGCGACAGTGGAAGCGGATGAAGTGATTGGAGGAAGAGGGCGATCGTTAGAGTGATTTGAGTGATGTCGAAAGCCCCTTCCAGTGTTTAGTGAGTGAATCTGATGAATCCTTCATGACCCGGTGAAATCTCCAATCTGGTTCTCTCTCAAGTAAAACGCATGACATTGGTCCTCTCCGTCATTTTGTCAATTGCTTGGTCCTTTATTGTAATTCTGGCTGCTGGTCCTTTTTTTCCTGAAATTTGGCAATTTTCCTCATTACCCCTGCAAAAATCATATAAAATATTGTAATATTATGTAATCACAGAATATCCAAGATTTATGCAATTTAACCAACAAAACATACTAAAAACTCCAATAATCTCACAAATCAGGATAGTAAAATGGGTTTATCATGGGGTTTCATCATTAATTAGCTTGGTTAGTACTCCCACATATTTTTTTTCCAATAATAATGAGGAATAACATTGTTTCACTTTCGTTTGAGTCCGTCTGAATCAGTTGACACAAAATGATACAGCATAATTTGAAGCATTTGGAAAGAGAGAGAGAAATAAAAGAGTTTAAAAAATATACCTTGTTCCGCAGATTATTCCCTGTAAATGATGTTAAGTAAATAAATTTAATCGATGTGTATATTTCTGCCAACCACAAAAATAAATAAAAAAAAACTTTAAATTTCTTCTCTCAAACAAATATTAATAATTATCCACCTATGCAATCATAGCTAGCCAAATATTACCCCTTTTGGTTCAAAATACAAAATAAATTTTATCCATACGTTTATCAAAAAATTAGTTAGAATCAATTTAAAACAATAAATATGTAACGTATACATTTTTGTTCCCAAATATACCCTTATTAATAAAAAAAATAGATAAAAGATATAATAAATGAATTAAAGAGAAAAGAGAATATATATGGATAAATTTATAAAAAAAATCACTATGTTATCTTTGGGGGGAAAAAAAACTAAACTTCTCTAACAAAATTCATCTTATATTTTAAAAGGGAGGGAGGAGTATTTAACCATATGCGGTCAAGCGGTGTTGGTGTGATGAAACTTGAAAACAGAACTAAAAGGTCAGGAGCAGGATCGTACGCATATGAATGTCGGTATGAAGAGTAGTATAAAGGTCTGGGAGGGAGGGGTGGGGTTGATGGGAGAGAGAGAGAGAATAATTCTTTTACTAATGCAAAGATAAGCTTCAGAGAGTATTGGTAACTTTCAAACTAAAGTTTCAGAAGTACTTTTTTTATAAAACGAGACAAATTTTTCTACATATTTACTTCGTAAACTATAAAAACACTTATAAAACTATGGTTTGATTTCCATTTAAACACCCTTTTAATCCTTTTAGCCTTTAGTTATATTTACTGTCATTTGGATATTAAAACCTTGTATCCTCAATTTCTGTACGAGTTCGGCTTTGATGCCATTGTCTTGTTTCGTCCGACTGATGCGTTCGGAAAAAGACAAAAAGGAAACAGTAAAAAAGAATGGCTTTCTGGCGGCTGAGATTCTATCCCCAAAATTGATGTGCAACTCATGCATATATAATTCTACGAGTTGTTCTTTTTTCTTTATTTTTTACCAAATCATGCGAGGGTTTTTTAGTTTCTTAGCTATATAAATCCATATATATCAAGCTCACGAATAATTTATGTCCATCAGATCATTAAATTTCAAACAAACTTTGAATTAATGCCGCTGCTTGGCCTTTAATAAGCATATGCAAGGTAGGATTCAAATTCTGTGTTTACTTGCTCCATCAGAGTTTTCAATCTATTAACTGGCTGGCTTTGTAAATTTCTTGCTTTCTGACATCTGATACCCAGCCTTTTTGGATCTAGTAAAGATCGTAGATAATTAAATTTGTGTAAATTTTAGAAGTATTTTTTTTTTGGCCAAAAAAATTATAGAATATGAACTTTCAATTTTTAATATTTTTCGGATACTCTCACTAAATGTAGGGTATTTTAAGAAAAGTAATACCCAACATTTTTCCAATAATAATGAGAAACAATCTACTCAACTAATTTTCACTTTCCTTTGAATCTGAATCAGTTGACACAAAATGATGTGGTATAGATGTATAATTTGAAGCATTTAGAAAGAGAGAGATGATACAAACTCTTCAGGTCTCTTTCCCAGTAGAACATCAAGATGCTGTCACGCTAGGAGAAATCCAACAGCTACTTGCGAGAGATTGGAGGACGGATGTAGTGCTCTGTGACCGAGAAGCTAACAAAGTCGCTGATTTATTGGCTGCAGAAGCTTGGGACATGCTGGTAGACATGGTGGTTATGAATACGCCTTCACGCAAAATGGAATGTTTGCTCTAGTCGGATAAGAGAGATGCTATACGGCTAGGAAGTTTGCTTGCTTAATTTAGTCTGATATCTGCTTGTAATTAAAAAAAAAGAAAGAGAGAGAAATTAAATAAAAGAGTAAACAAAATATACATTATTCTTCATATGATTCCCTGTGAACGATATTAAATAAATAAATGTGATCGCTGTGTATATTTCTTCCAACTACAAAAAAAAAAAAAAAGCTTTCAATTGCTTCTCTCAAGCAAATATTAGTAGTTATCTATCGCTACAATCATAGCCAGCCAAAGATGTTTAATTGTGTGCTTAACTAGTAAGTTGGTTCACATTTGGATGACTGCAACTTTGACTGATATTAACCGTTCAAAGAATCGAAAACTAAAGGGAGTTTTCCTAATAACTATGGGCTTGTTTGTTTTTGTTCTTTGTTTTCTTGTTCTCATAACAGTTTTATAAAATTGTTTCTTAGAACAAGTTTTAAAAACAAAAAACAAAAGAATTTGTTTGGATAATAATTTTAAAAAATCATGTTTGAAAAAAAAATATAGAAAATCATATTTGGTAAATGATAGTTATCACTGATAATGATAAGTAGTGGATAGTAAATAAAAAAAAAAGGAGAAGATTTCTCCAAATTTTTCAAAACAAAAAATAAAAAACACAAAAACAAAAACAAAACATGTCAAAATTATTTTGGTTTTTCAGTTTTTAAAAATATGTTACTGTTTTTTGTTTTTAAAAACAATCAATTGAAAACAAATTACCAAACAAGCTTTTTGATTTTTTTTGTTTTTTAAAAATGAAAAATTGTTTTCAAAACAAAAAACCAAGCAAGCCCTATATTTCGTGATATGTTTTACCAGTAATGACCAGTGGGAAAGTCACTACAAGAAAGTGTTGTATGAAGGTCCTTGGGTCATCTTTCACCATTGTATCCTTTGTACATAAACTAGAAATCCATTACCAATAAGATCATTTGATTGGCACAGTTCATTAGACATATATTGTTGGATTTCTTGAGCATTCGATATTTAACAATGCGTATGAAAAAGACCTTTTCGAGAGAGCAGTCAATGTCCACTTGTTTGATCTTTATGCCCCAAAAGAGACTAGTCTTTGATTGTATATTCTTGATTACAAAAAAAAAAAGGATGATTATATATTGATCAAATCTTTAGAATCCATGGCGAAGCGAGAAAGGTTTACATCAATCAATATCTTTCAAATATTAAAAAGATTAATGGTGCGCTTGCTGAAATTGGTTCTCCTATATTTCGTTGGAAAATCACATTATTGATGCAATTCCTGATGGGCTTTTCGAGGCACACGACGGATGTATTTTTCAAGTTTTAAATGTTCTGGACTAGCCTTTTCATTCAAATTGACCGAATGTGACTGGCTGACGTTTTTATGTAAGCATTTATATAAATTCAAAATAATTAATATAATAAATAATTTAATATTTATATTATTTTTATAAGTTAAACAAATAAAATTTCGTGTTTAGAACTTTTATGACAATACTTAAAAATGTTAAGAATATAAAACAATAAAAATCCAACAATAACAAAATTAAACTGTTTGCAGATAAATCCAGTTAAAATAATTACAGCTGTGAAAATCCAATAATTCTGATTAGAGTTGAGAGTTCAATGAATTGAAATTAAAATTCAAATTATTGCAAACTTATTCTAAATTAGAATACACACACACACATATGAGATAAACCATTGAAATACTAAATTTGACTATTTTCCATTTCGTACAATCACCAATAATATCCCCGGAATCCTGATCATTTGCATGATTTAACGCTGTATTGTATATTTAGGCAAGCCCGATAAACTTAGTTTTAGTAAAATCATTATTTTTTGTCACAAGCATCTGATGCCAAATTTTGTTGACTAATTCATATTTGAGGAATCTCTCAATACGAATCAGTCCATCTATAAACATAAATTTTGTCACATGTTAGTCTGGCTAAAATGTTTTGGATTAGCGTTTTCACTCAAATTAACTGAACATGACTGGCCGACGTTTTTATGTAATCATTTATATAAATTCAAAATAATTAATCTAATAAATAATTTAATATTTATATTATTTTTATAAATTAAACAAATAAAATTTAGTGTTTAGAGCTTTTATGACAATACTTAAAAATGTTAAGAATATAAAACAATAAAAATGCAACAACAACTAAATTAAAATGTTTGCAGATAAATCCAGTTAAAATAATTACAGCTGAGAAATTCCAATAATTGTAATTAGACTCGACAATTCAATGAATTGAAATTCAAATTCAAATTATTGAAACTTATTCTAAATTAGAATATGTGCGTGTGTGTGATAAACCTTTGAAATAAAAGTTTGACTATTTTCCATTTCGTACAATCACCCCCAGTATCCTCGGAATCCTGATCACTTGGCACTTGCATGATTTAACGCTGTATTGTATATATATTCGGGCAAGTCCGACAAACTTAGGTTAATAAAATCCTTTTCTTTTGTCCCAAGCATCTGATGTCAAATTTTGTTGACTAATTCATATTTGAGGAATCTCTCAATACGAATTAGTCCATCTATAAACACAAATTTTGTCACGTGCAAGTCCGGCTAAAATGTTTACGCATCAATTTTTGAATAGCTTGGCTTATCTTGCATTAGTAACTCTTCTTTGTAGTACATAATACAAGACGTCACATGGTGTTCTGATCTTCCCAAATTTGACAACTTAATTCAACATTGATAACCTGGTCATTAAGTGTCTCAAGGCAGAAATGATTGAAAGAGGGTTCTCCAGATGGACAGCATGCCCAGTGATGGGAACCTCAACCACTTCATGAATATTGTTGCATTTTTCCTGCCGTGAGCACATTGTGTTGATCATTGCCCCAGTAATTTTCTTAAATTTAGTATCCTTCTCTCCGTACATGAGCAGAAGAGGCATTCTGCAATTCTTCAAATCTTTCCACAACGAACTGTCAAGCAGGAAGAGGAGAAAACAATGTAAGGAAGGGAAAAGAAAAACACTTTTTGCAAACATGTGTTGACTTTTCTGAACAGAACCTACATAACTAAATTAATAAGCTGACTTCACACATTAATTATTTGGGAAATAATAATTAAAAATTTGAAGGTGTGATGAATGGAGGTGGGCCCATTCACCTGCCCATGAGATCATCATCAACATTTCTTAGTCGCGACGGCAACGATAACGATGTTGATTCATATAATCATGTGATTAATTAAACTTAAACCATAATGAAGGTCATAATTATGGATCCAAGAATATCTAAGGAGTTCGGTGACATAGCCATTTTTTGCCTAGTTTTGCATCTCTTGTTTGTTTCTTCAATTCAACCAAGCCTAATATTTTACGCCAAGGTTCGGCTGCCATCTCCTTGTGTGTGTGTGTGTGTTTTTTCTTTAATGACTGAAGGACATGCAAGTGAAAATCGAATGTTAAATTGGATCCTTATCCACATCGACTGAACTTATCTGCTTCAGAGGTCTCCTTTGGATATGAAAACACTCCATCACCATTCTCCCCACTAACTTATCGCCACTCCAACCCACAGATATCGCACACAACAGAAGAAAAGAGATACCATCTGCTAGCTGAAAAGACAATTGGAAGGGACTCAAGTAAGTTCCCTGGACGTAATGGAGATCATGGATAAGCAGGATCTGGTGAAGCTTTTACTGGGTCTTGCCATTCCCATGGGAGTAGGCCTCGTCGTCTCTGATAGCTCAGTCGTTAAAACCGCCGAGATGCGCATGGTCGCCGGCGCACTCCCATTTGGCATCGCTTTAATCTAGAACGGCCTTCTGCTACGGAAGACTTGCAGAAAGAGCTCCACTTTCATTCTCATATCAGCAGCTGCTTTGATGATGTTGTCGTTTTATTCTCCTGTTGGTTGTTACTTACCTGTATACGTCACATGGATCCCTGTCCTCTGTTGGCTGGCTTCTCTGATTCCACTTGCTATGCATGGCTGGGCATCGTACTACCCAATAGACAAGAGGAAGCAGAGAAGGACCTTGAAAAGGGAGAGTCAATTATTAGCAAGGCTATGCCCTAGCTATCACCTGCTTCGTGCATATCTCCATTTTGTGTTTACTATAAACATATGCAAGGTAGGATTCAAATTCTACGTTAACTTGGTCTTTAATAAACATATGCAAGATAGGATTTAAATTCTATGTTGGCTTGGTCCTTAATAAACATAAGCAAGGTAGGGTTCAAATTCTATGTTAACTTGGTCCATCAGTGTTTTCAATCTAATAACTAGCTGGCTCTATAAATTTTTTGCTTTCTGACATCTGACGCCCAACCTTTTTGAATCTAGTAAAGACCGTAAATACTCAAATTTGCGTAAAATTTAAAAGTATTTAATTTCTTGGGCCAAAAGAAAAAATTATAGAATATGGGCTTTCAATTTTTAATAGTTTTTTTAATACTCTCACTAAATGTAGGGTATTTTAGGAAAAGTGATACACAACAGTTTTTTCAATAATAATGAGAAATAATCTACTTAACCAATTTTTTAATTTTCATAATTTAGTTAATTAAGTTTTATATTTAGGATGAAGCAATAACATTGTTTCACTATCGTTTGAGTCTGAATCAGCTGACACAAAATGATATAGTATAATTTGAAGCATTTGGAAAGAGAGAAATAAAAGAGTAAAAAAAAAAACATCATTCTTCAAATTATTCCCCGTAAATGATACTAAATAAATAAATTTAATCGATGTGTATATTTCTGCCACCGTAACCACACCAAAAAAAAGAAAAAAAGCTTTTAAATTGCTTCTCCCAAGCAAATAATAGTAATCATCTATCGATGCAATCATGGCTAGCCAAAGATGTTTAATTGTGTGCTTCTCTTGATCTAGTAAGGACTTCAAGCCACAAGCATGTTTACTTTTCCTCTTTAATCTAAAAAAATTATGATGAATTTTCAATAAAAATATTAAAACAACGTTTACACACACACACACACACACACAAATTGCTAGAAGCCATTATTAAATAGAGCCCTGAATAAATGCACATACACATATGCATAGGGATTGGCCTTAATTCAAAGAGTGATGCAAAGGTCACAGGCCAGTCAAATTAATTAATTAATTGCTGGTAAAAAAAAGTCAAATTAATTAAGATCTCAATGTCCATTTCACCAATCGGGATATCATATTACCATTGAGGATGGTTAAAATTAGAAATCCATATTACCAATAAGGTCATTTAATTGGAACAGTTCATTGGATATATATAGATATATATTTATATATAGTTGGATTTCTCTAGCATTTGATATTTAACTACGTGTATGAAAAAGACCATTTTGAGAGAGCAGTAATTGTCCACTTGTTTGATCTCTATGCCTCAAAAGAGACTAGTCTTTGATTGTATATTCTTGATTAGAAACAAAAAGGATGATTTTATATTAATCAAATCTTTAGAAGCCATGCATGGCGAAGCAAGAAGGTTTAAATCAATCAATATCTTTCAAATATTAAAAAGATTAATGGTGCACTTGCTGAAATTGGTTCTCCTAAATTTGGTTAGAAAATCACATTATTGATGCAATTCCTAATGGGCTCTCGAGGAACATGAAGGGTGTATTTTTCAAGTTTAAGTGTTTTGGACCGGCTTTTTCCTTTGGTTTATTTGGGATTTTCTCAAATTAAGTTTTTATGTTATCATTTTACTTGGATTGAATTAAATTGTCGATATATATATGTATATCTATATATATAAATGAGAATATGAAGGATGTATCACTACGTGCTCAACAATTGCAACGAAGAACACCTGAAAAAACGAATCAAAAATTCCTCTTGCACGAATAATCTTGACGCGTACGAACGAACTATTTATAATTACATGCGGGCAGTAAGTAATAAAATGACTGGGATCTTCTCAGAATTTCTCCCCCACCCTTAGATCATTATTCTAATATTATTAAAATATAAAGTAATAAACATGCTTTACCCCTAAATAATGGCATAACTTATAACATCATAGGGTTTGTTTGAAGTTTCATTCAAAACAGGCTTTTAAACAAGTTCACGTAAATTGAGACAAAACTCTCTTCACATACTTACCTTGTATTCTGTAAATTACATTTAAAAAATTACTTATAAGTTAATCCAAACGAGCCCATAATCGGCCATAACATAAGCTAATAAACAAGCATCATCCTAACCATGTCATTCATTTATTTCTCAATGCACCGTTTAGTTTAGTGAATTAACCTTCATCATTATTAACTAAACCAATGGCTGAGGTTTTGTTTTTAATTAATTAAACGGTGCGTTTTCTTTAGCGGTGGGGAGGCAGCATGTATTTTGGTAGCAGAGCTTCAGAATCCATTGTTTCTTGTAGATACTCCTCAATAATCCTATTTATAAGACATTTCCAGCATGTTTCACACAGACCAAGAAAAATCTTAAACTTCATTAAAGCTCATTTAAAATTTAATGACTTTTCAATTTTATCCCTATTTAATATATATTATACCTCATATAAACAAAATTAACACAATAATAAATGAAGGGTAAAATTGTATATCCATATAAAAAATTTCTCTCAGTGCCTTATAAATGGACCTATATATAAATAGGACAAAAGGAGTATGCTTTCTCTTTATCAATCTCACTGCTTATCAAGGAAAGAGGAAAAAGTAAAAGGGAAAGGTGGGGCATTCTTAAGACTTAAGCACTAAGTTGTAATTAACTACATTATCTATGGTCAATCTCAAAGTCCCTAGAAAAAAACATTTAAATTAATAGAATTGTTATAAAAAATCAGGTTTAAAATATGAATTATAAAATATTAATAAAAAGTCAAAAATGCCCTGCTGCTTGTCTCTTTCCCTTTTCTCTTTCTCTCCTTCTCTCCGTAAATGCATTTCTGTACGACTCAGTAGCAAGCATGATAGAAACAAGTGCCTGGCATTGAGGTGCTACTAGATTACTGCTATAATCAGTTCTGGGTTCCTTGATAAAGAAAAGAAAATAAAAGTAGTTTATATCAATTTCCTTTCGATTTACAGGGGGAGAAAGGGGAAAAAAGGAGAAAAAAAAAAAGTGAAAATGGACGTGAATTGTGAAAAACTCTTGTCAGGCTACGTTTAGATTTGAGACCCACCTGTATAGATAGTATATTATGTTATTATAATTTATTTATAATTATAATATGATTCCTCAATTCAAAATAGCCTCAAGGGCAACACAAAAAGGATAACTTAAGGGACTAGAAAGTATGAGTTGTGCATTTTTTTTTATTTTGATTTTTGACATTGGTTTAAATATAATTCGATGGTTTGAATTTTATCAAGTTTAAGTTAATATGAACAACTTTTTAACACTTATTATTTTTTATATTAAATTTGTTATTGACAACTAAATTGTGAAAATAAAATTAATTTATGTTAAAACTTAAGTTAATATGAATATCTTTTTAATATTTGTTATTTCCCGTACTAAACTTATCATTGACAATTAAATTGTGAAAATAATGTCAGTTTTTGCTAAAATTTAAGTTATTGTGAATAGTTATTCAAAACTTGTTATTCTCCATATTAAATATGTCATTGACAACTAAATTACGAAACTAATGGAAACTTAAGTTATTATGAATAGTTATTCAACACTTGTTATTTTCTATACTAGATTTGTCATTGACAATTAAATTAGAAAGATAGTGTCAATTTCTACTAAAACTTAAGTTATTATGAATGACTTTTTAACACTTATTATTTTCTATCCTAGACTTGTAATTGAAAATTACATTGACAAAACCAACAAATTCATAGTTTATAGAGTAAGAGTAGGCCTTTTCTTAAGGAAAAATCCTGTCCTCTTTTTTTCCCCAATACTTTGTTTCATAAAAATAAGATCTTCTCAAGTTGTTTTATAATTTCTTTTAATATAATTCTCCCCTGCAATCCATTTTTTACGCCCTTAATACACCTTCTCCCAACATGTCCCTCCAAAACCCACCATTCAAAGACCACCTAGACGAATCCCCAGAACCAAATAAGAAAAGCTTCGTCACTTCTCTAATGGAAGCAGCCGCATTTCGTACTTCAAGGTGGGAGATTCGCTCAGCACGCTCTTGAAATGCTTGGCATGGAGGAAGGTGTTCGGAGCAGACGACGCCGTTGAGGAGGACTTTGGGTTCAAAGAGCTCGAAAGGGTTCTCGCCTACATGCAGGGGTATGATAAAGAAAGACACCCCGTTTGCCGACATGGTGATATATGTGAGTAAGCACATGGAGTTTCTGGGGAGAGATAAGATGGAAGAAAGAGAGCAAGTAGGGGATAGTTTGGACTTTTCTTTAATATTGTATAATTCATATATAAGATCCAGTTTCTGGCAATAATTTTATTAATTCAAGTGTTTGTTTAGTAATTTTATATATTTAAAGGTTTTTTTGTGATTTTTTCAAGCCCCTATTCAATATTCATAACCAATTATAAATTCATCGAACCTTCAATTAATCTCTAACGCTCAGTTTCCCACTGCAGGGTTCAGAGCCTGCCTTCGGCTCTTCTTCCTAGTCATCATCACCTTCTTTGATCTGACTCTTCCATTATTGAATTAACTATGCAAGCGAAAACCAAGTTCCAACAATAATCTTTAAGGTAAAAACATATGGAGATGGAAATACAGGCCAACTTATGGGTTGTGAGTTGGCCATGATGGATTGAACCTATATGGATCGGGTTAGAAAGTGTTATTTGAAGATGGGTTGGCTTACCGACCAAAGTGGATTGGTCTGTCAACAATTATTTACTTTTTTTTTTTTAAAAAAATATCTTTTAATATGTTTTCTTATTCAATATCCAACAAAATATAACAAGGTTCTTGTTTTTTTCTTAAAATATTTAATTGAAAACACCAAATAAATTATAGAGATAATTTTTTAGACAGAATATTATATATAATAATATAATTATAATAATTTTTAAAAAATAAAAAAATAAATGCTGGTCAGCCTACATGTTAGGAGGCTAACCTGTGATAAGTTACGGGCCTAACTGTACGGGTTAAAAAGATTTGTTTATTAATGAGTTGGTTTACCTGCTTTTTTTTTTTAGGTTCGCAGGGTTGAATCCGTGTATTACTAGCTCTAAAACAAAGGAGATACATCTACTTGATAAAACACTGTAACTATCTGCTGGTATAAACTCCAGTTGATGCAGTTTTCTACTTTCTAACCAAGCTAAGTGACCATGAATGTTCTAGATAAAATCACTTTGCAGATTACTTGATTATTGGCTTTCATCTTTACACAGTTTTTGTACCAGAAAAATTATGGCTGGGTAGCGACAGTCCAGGAATCTCTTTTTAGTATTCGGTTCATCATCGCTTTAGACTTTTATTTATTCCTTGGAGACAAAGCAGCAACTGGAGGAAAGAGACCTAAAGTTGATGCTGTGGGATCCCATATTCGGTTTTTGAGTTCATCTTCGCCAATTTTCAACTCCACTTGATTTACTGAGACAGCTTAATTTGGCCCCCATCCAACGTGACATAACATAACTAGCTAGGATTTAGTTACAAAAAGGGTCAATCCTCAAAAACATAAAGGTCACATAAATTTTGAGAATCGCTATAAGACCTATATGACACTGAAAGACAAAGAAACTAATTGATGATCAGAGGAAAAACTAATCAAGATTGAAGCCATTAATATTGAAGTGAGTAGCAGGCATCTATATATTATTATAAATGTATATAATTTTAATTTAATTTAATTATTATGTTACCTGTTCCGCAGTTGGTCTTATTAGTTAAATCATAAGAATCGTAATTAGCTGAATTTTCTGATTTGATATTCCACCCGACTTTGCTGGTTGCCAATCTTTTTTCATAAGTAATTATATATTAATATATATTGATCTTAGTAATGCTCAGTGCTAATATTTTAAAAATTATTTTATAACATCAGATCAAGATGCTAAGATATTGAATCAATAAATCATGCATAATGATACGCCAGCCCAAAAAAAAAAAGTACAAATATTTTAACAAATTAAAAAAAAATTTAAAACTGAATTTTAAGAAAATGAAAAAGAATTACAGAAGATGAAGAGAGAGAACAGAAGTCTTGGTGGTTCAAAGGTCAGGCCTTTAGTGGCCGAAATATTACTACCTTCCTGCCTTATTATAAAAAACAACTATCAAAATTATGCGGTTCAAAATGATTAAAAATAATAAATATGTAAGATGTATACATGTTTTTTGCATTGTATCCTTATTCATAAAGAGAGTGAATGAGAGATAATGAATGAAAATTTATTATAGAGAGAAGATAAGTGGGATATATTTAATAGGGTAAAATTACCAGACAGGTATTGTTTGGACGGAGAAGGAAGTAGCGTCTAACCTATTGTGTCTCGTGTCTTGAATCTTTTTTTTTTTTTGGTTCTCCATCCGGTTCACCAGAGTTTTGTCTTGACTACGTCCGGATCCGACCCGCGTCGCACACCTGGGTATGGTGGGTGAGTCTCCCAGCGGGAGTTTTCTGCATCCATGTAGAATTGAATTCGAAACCTCACTTAAGCGGAACCGACCCGTGTCTTGAATCTTTAATTTCTTTTATCACACCAAAAACAAAAACACATCAACGCATTGTTAGGGCCTAATAACACATGACACATCTCTTGCATCGAGCGGCTATAATTTCAAAGACGAAAGGCCCAATACAATTAACAAGGAGCTGGCCCTTGTTGAAGTAAATATGAGAAGAAGAATTTTCGGAAGCAGGGCCAGACTATCATATTTGGGCCGGTATTTGTGGGATTCTTCTCAAAATGTGGGCATCCAAGTGGAATATAATAATGTTGAAGACAATAGTAATTCATGATAAGATGCCAGCAAACTTGGATCTAACAGATAGGAGTGAAAATAGGTCAATGGCCTATCAAGAACTTATAATCTGGCCTGTATTTGGTCTGGCTTGTTTTCGGAAAGAGACAGGTTCAGGCCTGTTTGAAGGCCTGTTTAACTAAACAGGCCAGGTTTAGGCTTTCTAAAAAACCTATTAAGCCTGTTAGGCCAATCTGGGCCTGTTAAGAATCTATAATTATAATATATAAAAAATTAATTAATGATATTATTGTTAATGTATTCTTTTAATTTATTTTTTAATTTTAATATATAGTTAATAGCTTAATCTTTTCTTAGATTTTGAAGTTTAGTTGACAAATGAAGACAAAAATATAATTTAAAATAACAATATCAATAAATAATGTGATCTTTAAATCTTAAAAATATAAAGAAAATAGGAAAGAAAAATTATGTTCCAAGAATGATAAATTAATTAACTTATGTATTACGTTAATTTGAGTATGATACCCTTTTTATTCATTATAAAATTAGTAGTTTTTTCTCTTTATTTATTTGTCTTAATTTTAATTTTTTGTGTGTACTTAAATGTAGTCTTATTCCAAATTTTAACATATAATTACAATTAGTGTTCAATAACATCCTTGTAAATTGTAATTAAGATTTAAAAGAGTACTTATGATACTAAAATTTAAATAAAAGACAAGACTAAAAAATTAATTATTATGTACTTTTTTTTAATCTTAGCTTTTAAAAAAAATATAATTGTAATTTGAATTTTTTAAAAATACAAGTTTTTTAACAGGCTTCAGGCCAGGCCAAGTTCAGGCTGAAAAACAAGCCTGTAACAGGCCACAGGCCAGATTTAGGCTAATAGGCTCCAAAACAAACCTGGTCGAGCCTGGCCTGTTTCCATCCTTACTAACAAAAGAGACTAGTCCTCATAATATAACAAACTAAAGTTTAAATTCTCATTAAGAGAAGTACTCATATTTAATATCCAACAATACATTGAATAGGATTACCTTTAATAAGAAGATACCTTTTAGTGTTAAAAAAAAAAATTCATGAGGAGACGTACTCTTGATAGAAATTGCTAGTGCATGCGCTCATGTAAATATCAACTTGTATTTTACGCTAACTATAATGGAAGCATTGCTCTCCGATTTTGAATGTAAATTAGATAAGTTAACTATTCATATAAATTTAAAAAATTAGATAAGTTAGTTGTTTATAACAAAATATTGATTTTTAATTTTTTGAATACCTTTTCTTTGATTATTTATATTGAACTATTATTATTATAACTTATACCGTATCAGAATTGGAAAAAATTTACTCCTCCGATCTTTAATGTAAGACATGTTTAATTAATTTGATTAAATTAAGAAAGTTAATCAATTATAAAAAATGTGACATGTTTTTTTCGAAACACTATAATTATTTTTTTTTTATATCCTTCCTCCCTCTTCTACCTGATTATAGTTTAGGAAGTATTAATAGGTGAAATTTAGAAAAAATAATAAATATAAGAAATAGATTTTATATTTAGGACCAAGATTAACTTAATCATTAGATCCTATATTAAGAATTGGATGAGTAATAAATATGAGATACAGAATATATTGAAGTTTTACGTAGAACAAAAGCAAACATTCCAAATACCGCATACATTTAAAACTAGTGGGGGGCATCACAAAGAGCACTACGTAGCCGAGGAAACAGAAGTGCCCAGCTCTCTCAACTGAAGCTGCAAAGCCTTGGCTTAGACTGACTGAAAAAATTTCCACATAGAAAAGCCGCAAAGGCAATAACCACGGCAGCTCCAAACAAAGGAGGTGGTCAGGTGGATGTCTTCGATGCTCAATTTATCACTACATAGTTCACAGTCTATCTTCGGGTGTTCTTCCCAGTCGTCATCACCTTCTCTTTGATCTGAATCAAATGCTGTTTAACTATGCAAACGAAATCCCAGTTCCAACAGTAATTTTTAAGGGAACAAGAAAGGAGATATAACTGCAACTATCTGCTGGTAGTATCAACTCTAGCTAGTTGACGCAGTTTCGACTTTCTAACCAAGTGGCCATGGATGTTCTAGATGGGTCCCAATAAATAAAGTGAGAGGAAGGAGCATACTGAGGATTTAGTTATAAGAAGGCCCAAATGTTGAGACTTGTGCTTAGTCAATTATAAATATTTTGTTGTATTTAAATTTTTTCCCTCTAAAGTATAGGTATCCTGTATTGTCGGATATTAAATATGGGTACCTCTTCCAACAAGAGTTCGAATATTAATTCGTAACGTTATGAAAAACTAGTCCTTTTTATTAGATCTAACCTTGTTGGTGTTATATTTAACACTTAGGATTATTGTTCAGTATCTCGCTGGGCTTGTTACTTTGGACCCGTGGTTTGTAAGGCCCAATATTTCCTGTTTCAATAGAATTTGTGGTTTGTATTTTTTTGACAATTTGAATAATAGAAGAAGAATTATTCCGGAATTCTCCGTTGAGCCTGTTATGAGTTTTATGTATTTATGTTTAATTGTGTAAAAAAAATGGGTATTAAACTCAACACCTATGGGTGAGGTGAGAAGATGATAACTTCACCAGCACCCATGCGTTTTGCTATTTTTTATGACGCATTATTTATAATTTTAAACACAGCTATTTAAGCAGGGAAAAAATTTACTCTGCCCTCAGGTTTTTCCCCCTGTCTTTAGCTTTTTGGTTCACTCCCAACACCTAGCTGCTATGATATTGTGTTATGATATAATATTATATATTTGATTTTTTCTTTTGAAGTTGTTTGATCAAGAAAAAGAAATTATGTTAAAAATTTGATGATTTGCCATTGATGGCTATACTTTTATTTGCTCTAAATTATTGTAATTGCGATCAAAATTCTTCTATTTTTGCATTTGGTATTATCTTATTGATTAATTAGATTATATGAGTTTGTATGCTGTCTTTGAATTGTGTATTATAATTTTGATTTTATTTATATTATTATGGCCTGTTTTCTGTAGATGCATATTTTTTGCATTTTGAGGGCCTCCGCATGTTAGCCTATTTGTAGGTTTTTTAAAATATGGTGGCCAAGATCAAGTTTAGGCTGAAAAAAAAAGCTATCGCAAGCTTTAGATAAGGCTCAAGCCAATTTCTTAGAAGACAAGCCTAGCCTATCAAGTGGAAAGTCTAGTTTAATTTGTTTCTACCATTACTTGTAAATCTAAGGTGGGAAAAAAAAATCTGAGCTGGATCCTATATGTACCTGCCACATCAACATAATTGGTCCACTATCATTTTACTGTTTGGATCTATCAAAGCAGAGCGATATTACTCCTATTTTAACACTTCTAGAATGCCATTGCCTCTAAAACATACTTCTGGATGATATAGCTCCTAAAAATTTTGAGGACAAAAATAGACCTCAACCTTAAAATTATTATCAAAACATTAAATGATAAAAAGAAAAATGAGTAATCAAATTCAAACTATTAAAACTTGATATAAAATAGTTTAAGATTTAGAGGAAGATTGATAAAGGGAACTGGATTCTTGTTGTTTTGTTGTCTTCCGTTTGTATTCCAAAAACAAATAGTTTTAAAACTCTAATAAATGAAAGGAATAATTAATTTTCAGTTATTATAGTTTTATCTAATTTTTAATTCGATCCTTATAAAAAATTTTCTTGTTATTAAATTCTTTTACTTTCACGTGTTTTTAATTTGGTCTCTTTATTTTTTTTAATCAAGTTCTTATAATTTCACTTATTTTTTAATTAGGTCTTTTGTGGTTTTAAGAAAATTATTTATTAACTTTATTCTTTAAAATTAATTTTATTTTTAAATTAATAATTATATAATTGTACACAATAATTAATATAATTGTTTAGTAATTAATAATTAATCAAAATAATAAATTATACTTAACTATGAATTACTTATAATTATACTCTGATTTTATAAAATTTTATTATTATAATTGGAATTTTATAATTATAAAAATTAGAATTGAAAAATAAATAATATATATGTTTAACTTAAAATTTAAAAGAATATTAACATAAGATTATTATAATAATTTATTATTTACAGAATATTATTATTTATAGAATAAAGAATAAAAACTATAAGGACCTAATCAAAAATAAGGTAAAACAATAAGGATATGATAAAAAAAAATCGTAAAGACCTGAATAAAAACATGTGAAATTATAAAAACCTAATAAAAAGAAAAAATATATATAGGGGCTTGATTAAAAACCGGTTAAAACTATAAGAACTTGTATATTAATTATTTCTAAATGAAATAAAAAATATTTTGTAGAAAAGTAAATCTAAACCGTTCAAAGGTTGATCTTATTATGAAAAAAGGAAAAAAGAAGGGATCATGACACGAATAGTAAAAGAGGGATGGGGAAAATCTCCCCCCAAAAAAATTATTGAATGTCAAAATCCCAAATAAAAAAAGTATTATAAAATTTTGGTTTTATTTGCTTGTCAAGTTAAGTGCAGTTAATTATTATTAAAATATAATAAATAAAACTGATTTAAAATTTTAAAATTTAAAAGTATTTTTTCAAGAATTTTCTTCACAGAGATAACGTTACATTGGGAAACAGCGTGGCGATTAAACTCAGATGTAGCACATGGAGCAAGGTGTATCAAAAGATCGATGCATCTTGCCATCTCCCTCGCAACTTTAAATGCTATCTCCGATTTTAATTATAAGATCTATTTATAATTTATAAATAAAATTTTATAATTAAGACAAGAGGTAGTATAGTGTGAATATTTTATTGAGAGTCAATAGAAAGTGAAAAAATAACAAAAGAAAAAGCTAAAAATTACTGAATTTTAAATCAGATTTGATATTAACATTTTATTTAGTGTTGATAATACTAAATTTTCAAATGATAACAAATTTGTGTTCACATTTCTTATTTAGTATTTAATAATTTTTAACTTTTTTTAAAATCATTTTCTCAGAGAAACTGTGAAAGATGAAACAAGTTGAGGAGTTAAAAGGTAGAATGAACCCTGTGGCACACAGATTATCCCCATTTTGCCCATATAAATAGCGCTACTGGCACGGCAAAATCGAGCCCTCCATCAACACGTCCTTCCTCCAGAGCAATCCAGAAATCAAGAGGAGCAGACAGGATAACACTCACCCGCAGAACCTTCTCCCCGCCGTCAAACCCGATTTTATTTGATCTCATTTTAGTTTTAATCTTTAAAATTTGAAATTAGCAATTTTAGTCCTTAAAATTTGATTTTATTTTGATCATTTTTGAAATAGTGTTTTTAGTTTCTAAAACAAGATTAAAACAAAAATTAAGTCAAATTTCAGGAACCAAAACCATAATTTCATATTTCAAATATCAAAACCAAAATAATATCAAATTTTAGAGACTAAAAATGATATTAACTCTTATTTTTTTGTTTTAGAACATATACTTATTAAAATAATAATTTAAAAAATTAAAAAATAAATCTTAATGGTTGAAATCTAATTAGTACCCATCCCTAAAACAAGGGCACATTGATTGATTTTCTAACAATTTCAAAGGCAACATTAAAAAGGAAAAAAGAATTTTCAAATATTAACAACTGCCACACGAATAATTTTGGGATAAGGATGACTTTTAACGCTTACAATATACGTTACAGGGACAACAGATTTGAAAAGACACATCTCTATCTTTAGTTTCTTTAATCTCAGAGTGAAATAAAAAGGATTGAGGACTGATTGTGTCCCCAAAAATTGTGCGTAGAAATATCTGTGAAGGTGCAAGCATGTGAAAAGCCACCTATTAGCAATGATAGCCAAAAGCTACCTTCGGAGTCGAGACAAAATTAACCATTAGGATTTGTTTAGACCTCCGTTTTAAAATGAACTTTTAAGTAAGTTTATACCAGTAGAGACAAATTCTCTTCACATATTTATCTCGAATTTCATAAATCATACTCTTCCAGTTTTTAATATAAAATCCAATTGTTGAGTTGATTTTGGTTCTAAATATAAGACTCATTTCTCATATTTATCGATTTTTTATAAATTATACTCTCTCAACCATAATCAAATAAAAGAGGAAGATGGGGTATTAAGAAAGATGATTATGATAAGGAAAAACGTGTCATATTTCTTATAATTAACTAACTTACCTAACTTTATTAATTTAATTAAATTAGTTAAATGAGTTTTATATTAAGAGTCACGGGAATATTTGAAAATCTACTTATAAGTGAATCCAATTAAACCTTTGCAAATAAAAATCCTCCAGATCACAAGGTGAGAACCATAATTATTGGGGACAATATGTCCTTCTTTTCTTGTGCCCGCCCTCTCTGCCTTCTGTCTCTCGACTCTCTTTTTTTCTTTTTGATTTAATTTTCTCTCTCTTCTTAAGACACCTTTCTCTACTCGTTTTATCTCTCCATTTTTTTTTCTCATACACTAACCTTCTCCCTTCATTTTTAATTTTATTTACTCTATAATTTAAGTAATAGCACTACGTTTTAAGCTTTAACTGGAGTTAAAACGTAGCATTACTAAAAAGATTGAAATGGAGAAGGTTTACCTTTTTATCAAAATATAATTCTTCCAGCAATTTAATCAAAAAATAAGAAAAAATAAAATACTTTTGTAAACATAACCTATCATCCATAAATATCAATGAAGTTACAGAACAGGTTTGAAAATTCACTTTTTTTGGTACAAGAAGGATTACTTTTTTTTAATTAAAACATTAATGCACCAGCGAGCTCATAAAAAAAATAAAGGAAAAAGTTATCATAAGCAAATGTATGTCATCAAAGTTTTAAAAAAAAAAATCTAACTGGATATTTTTTTCAGTTTGATTCTCTTTAGCAAAGTCTTCTTATAATTTTCACATATCCTTTTTTTAAAAGTTGGGAAACAATTTAAAGGTTGGGTTGTAAAATATAAATTATGTATCCAACATATTTTAAAATTTATATTTTTATATAATTATTTTAGAAATTTTGATTTGAAAAAGAAACACTATTATTTAAACGAGAGATTAAATAAAATTAAAAATGAAGAGATAGAGAGAGGGATGGAGGGAGGGAGGGCGTGTCAGGGCATGCAAAAATAAAATGAAAAGATAAAACTTAAGTGGGGTGGAAGAAGTTTTATTAGGAAGAGAGAGAAAATCAAATCAAAAAGAAAGAGGAAAGTCGAGAGACAGAAGGGAGAGAGCGCGTGCTGAAGAAAAGGAGGAGCCAGATTCTCTCAGGATCATTTAAAATGATTCATTTGACTCAGAATCCCTCAGTGTCTTGAAATCCTGTCCATCCAAATGATTTTGAAGGATCAAAATTCACCACGTCGTCAACAAGCTACTCCAAAATCCAAATACTCTTCCCTTGGTACGTCCCAGGACCCCACTTAAGTTTTATCTTACCATCCAAATGCACTCATCTTTTCTCTGCTTTATCTTACCACCCAAATGTTCTCTGCTTTATCTTACCATCCAAATGCACTCGCCTTTCTCTGCTTTCGAATGGTAAGATAAAACTTAAGTGGGGTCCTGGGACGTACCAAGGGAAGCATATTTGGATTTTGGAGTAGCTTGTTGACGACGTGGTGAATTTTGATCCTTCAAGATCATTTGGATGGACAGGATTTCAAGGCACTGAGGGATTCTGAGTAAAATGAATCATTTTAAATGATCCTGAGAGAATCTGGCTCCTCCTTTTCTTCAGCACGCGCTCTCTCCCTTCTGTCTCTCGACTTTCCTCTTTATTTTTTATTTGATTTTCTCTCTCTTCCTAATAAAACTTCTTCCACCCCACTTAAGTTTTATCTTTTCATTTTATTAGCAGAGAAAGGTGAGTGCATTGTAGAGAAAGGTGAGTGCATTGTGGGGTCCTGGGACCTACTAAGGGAAGCATTAGCTTGTTGATGACGTGGCGAATTGTGAGCCGGAAGACGAAGAAGAGAGGGACATGATATGCTTCCCACTGGAGGATTTCTATTTGTCAGCACAAGTTACAGGACCCTCCCAGTGCCTATATATCCCAAAACGCTTTCCCTCAGTTCATTGTTCTCCCCACTTTTCATTTCTTCACAACCCAGATGAATCCGTTTCCTGCTCCTCCTCCTTTGAACTACCCTAAATACAAATCTGCAAAATCAACTCTACAGAAGAGCGATTCTGATAATGCAAGTATGCCACCTTCTTGCCCAGAATCAGAATCCACACAGCTTGCGTTCCTCACCACTTCTTCCCATCCACTTCAACCGAACCTCTCGTCTCCTTCGGCTTCGTTTGGAGATAAAAACACTCGATCTTTGTCCCCACGAACTTCTTGCCACTCCCAGCAGCTCAACAGCCCTACATCCACACCTAAGGTTTCCTGTTCATCCCCTATTTCTATCAATACCAACCCACAGATTTTGCACACAGCAGAAGAAGAAAAGACAGACCTTCTGCTCGCTGAAAACACAATTGGAACGGACTCAAGTAAGTTCCTGCACGTCATGGAGATCATGGATAAGCAGGAGCTGGGGAAGCTTTTACTGGGTTTTGCCATTCCCACGGGAGTGGGCCTCGTCCTCTCTAGTAGCTCACTCGTCAAAACCACCGAGATGCGCATAGTCGTGATTACACTCTCATTAGCCACCGCTTTTATATGGAACGGCCTTCTGCTCCGTAAGACTTACAGCAAAAGTTCCACTTTCATTCTCATAGTTGGAGCTGCTTTGATGCTGATGTCGTTTTATTCTCTTGTTGCCTGTTACTTAACTGTATACCTTAAATGGATCCCTGTCCTCTGTTGGCTGGCTTCTCTGATTCCACTTGCAATGTATGGCTGGGCATACTTCCGAAGAGACGAAGAAGAAGAAGGACCATATGAAACTTGAAAACAAAGCTAAAAGTTCAGGAGCAGGATCGTACGCATCTGAATGTCGGTATGGACATCAGTAGGATAAAACCCTGTATCCTTAATTTCTGTACGAGTTCGGCTTTGATACCATTGTTTTGTTTCGTGCGACCGATGAGTTCGGAAAAAGACAAAAAGAAAACAGTAAAAAGAATAGCTTTCTGGCGGCTGAGATTCTATCTGCAAAATTGATCATGTGCACATCATTCGTATATAATTCTACGAGTTGTTCTTTTTTCTTTTTTCCTTTTTTCCTTTTTTACCAAATCATGGGTGAGTTTTTTTTAGTTTCCTAGCTATATAAATCTATATATATCAAGCTCACGAATAATTTATGTCTATCAGATCATTAAATTTCTCACAAACTTTGAATTAATGCCGCTGCTTGGCCTCTAATAAACATATGCAAGGTAGGATTCAAACTGTGTTTACTTGGTCCGTCAGAGTTTTCAATCTAATAACTGGCTGGCTTTGTAAATTTCTTGCTTTCTGACATCTGATACCCAGCCTTTTTGGATCTAGTAAAGACCGTAAATAATTAAATGTGTAAAATTTACAACTATTTATTTTTTTTTGCCAAAAGAAAAAAATTATAGAATTTGAACTTTCAATTTTTAATATTTTTAATACTCTCACTAAATGTAGGGTATTTCAGGAAAAGTAATACACAACATTTTTCCAATAATAATGAGAAACAATCTACTCAACTAATTCTCACTTTCGTTTGAATCTGAATCAGTTGACACAAAATGATGTGGTATAAATGTATAATTTGAAGCATTTAGAAAGAGAGAGAAATTAAATAAAAGAGTAAACAAAATATACATATTCTTCATATTATTTCCTGTGAACGATATTAAATAGATAAATGTAATCGATGTGTATATTTCTTCCAACTACAAATTTTTTTTTTTTAAAAAAAAAGCTTTAGATTTTTTTCTCCCAAGCAAATATTAATAGTTATCGATCGATACCATCATAGCCGGCCAAAGATGTTTAAGTGTGTGCTTAACTAGTAAGTTGGTTCAAACTTGGATGACTGGAACTTTGGCTGATATTACCTGTTCAAAGAATCGAAAACTAAAGGAGTGTTTTCCCAATAACTATATTTAATAGGCACAGTTCATCAGACATATATAGTTGGATTTCTTAAGCATTCGATATTAAACTATGTGTATGAAAAAGACCTTTTTGAGAGAGCAGTAATTGTCCACTTGTTTGATCTCTATGCCTCAAAAGAGACTAGTCTTTGATTGTATATTCTTGATTACAAAAAAAAAAAGGATGATTATATATTGATCAAATCTTTAGAATCCATGGCGAAGCAAGAAAGGTTTACATCAATCAATATCTTTCAAATATCGAAAAGATTAATGGTGCAATTTCTGAAATTGGTTCTCCTATATTTCGTTGGAAGATTACATTATTGGTGCAATTCTTCATGGGCTCTTCGAAGAATATGAAGGATGTATTTTTCAAGTTTTAAATGTTTTGGACTAGCGTTTTCACTCAAATTAAGTGAACATGACTGGCCGACGTTTTTATGTAATCATTTATATAAATTAAAAAGAATTAATCTAATAAATAATTTGATATTTATATTATTTTTATAAATTAAACAAATAAAATTTATTAGAGCTTTTATGACAATACTTAAAAATGTTAAGAATATAAAACAATAAAAATGCAACAACAACTAAATTAAAATGTTTGCAGATAAATCCAGTTAAAATAATTACAGCTGAGAAATTCCAATAATGGTAATTAGACTCGACAGTTCAATGAATTGAAATTAAAATTAAAATTATTGAAACTTATTCTAAATTAGAATATGCGCGTGTGTGTGATAAACTTTTGAAATACTAAGTTTGACTATTTTCCATTTCGTACAATCACCCCCAGCATCCCCGGAATGCTGATCACTTGCATGATTTAACGCTGTATTGTATATATATTTAGGCAAGCCCGACAAACTTATTTTAATAAAATCCTTTTCTTTTGTCACAAGCATCTGATGTCAATTTTTGTTGACTAATTCATACTTGAGGAATCCCTCAATACGAATTAGTCCATCTATAAACATAAATTTTGTCACGTGCAAGTCTGCCTAAAATGTTTACGCATCAATTTTTGAATAGCTTGGCTTATCTTGCATTAGTAACTCTTCTTTGTAGTACATAATACAAGACGTCACATGGTGTTCTGATCTTCCCAAATTTGACAACTTAATTCAACATTGATAACCTGGTCATTAAGTGTCTCAAGGCAGAAATGATTGAAAGAGGGTTCTCCAGATGGACAGCATGCCCAGTGACGGGAACCTCAACCACTTCATGAATATTGTTGCATTTTTCCTGCCCTGAGCACATTGTGTTGATCATTGCCTCAGCAATTTTCTTAAATTTAGTATCTTTCTCTCAGGTTCTGCAGTTCTTCAAATCTTCCCACAACGAACTGTCATGCAGGAAGAGGGGAAAACAATGTAAGGAGGAGGGGGGGGGAACACTTTTTGCAAACATGTGTTGACTTTTACTGAACAGAACCTACATAATTAATAAGCTGACTTTACACATTAATTATTTGGGAAATAATAATTAAAGATTTGAGGGTGTGATGAATGGAGGTGGGCCCATTCACCTGCCCATGAGATCATCATCAACATTTCTTAGTCGCGACGGCATGATAACGATGTTGATTCATATAATCATGTGATTAATTAAACTTAAACCATAATGAAGGTCATAATTATGGATCCAAAAATATCTAAGGAGTTCGGTGACATAGCCATTTTTTGCTTAGTTTTGCATCTCTTGTTTGTTTCTTCAATTCAATCAAGCCTAATATTTTATGCCAAGGTTCGGCTGCCATCTCCTTGTGTTTTATTTTTTTATTTTTTTGGTGACTGAAGGACATGGAAGTGAAAATCAAATGTTAAATTGGATCCTTATCCACATCAACTGAACTTATCTGCTTCAGAGGTCTCCTTTGGAGATGAAAACACTCCATCACCATTCTCCCCACTTACTTATCGCCACTCCAACCCACAGATACCGCACACGGCAGACGAAAAGAGAGACCATCTGCGAGGTGAAAAGACAATTGGAAGGGACTCAAGTAAGTTCCCCGGACGTGATGGAGATCATGGATAAGAAGGATCTGGTGAAGCTTTTACTGGGTCTTGCCATTCCCATGGGAGTAGACCTCGTCGTTCTGATAGCCCAGTCGTTAAAACCGCCGAGACGCGCATGGTCGCCGTCGCACTCCCATTTGGCATCGCTTTAATGTCGAACGGCCTTCTGCTACGGAAGAATTACAGAAAGAGTTCCACTTTCATTCTCATATCAGGAGCTGCTTTGATGATGTTGTCGTTTTATTCTCTTGTTGGTTGTTACTTACCTGTATACCTCACATGGATCCCTGTCCTCTGTTGGCTGGCTTCTCTGATTCCACTTGCTATGACCTTGAAAAGTAGAGTCAATTATTAGCAAGGCTATGCCCTAGCTATCACCTACTTCGTGCATATCTCCATTTTGTGTTTACTATATTTTTTTGTGAACAGTATTTACTATCATTTGTACTTTTGAAATCCTGGATCCTGCTTTACTGTTAGTTTCTGTACGAGTCCAAGTTATGGACATTTGTTTTGATATGTGAGGGAAATAAAAGAATTCGGCTTTGATATGTACCATTGTTTCGTCCGACTGATGCGTTCAGAAAAAGATAAAAAGAATAGCTTTCTGGCGGCATAGATTATCGGCAAAATTGATGAGTAAATTATGCGTATATAATTCCACGAGTTTTTCTTTTTTAGCCAAATCATGGGAGAGTGCTTCAGTTTCTTAGCTATATACTCTATAAATATATCAAGCTCATGAATAATTTATGTCTATCAAATGATCATTAAATTTCTCACAAACTTTGAATTAATGAAGCTGCTTGGCCTTTAATAAACATATGCAAGGTAGGATTCAAATTCTATGTTAGCTTGGTCCATCAGTGTTTTCAATCTAATAACTAGCTGGCTCAATAAATTTCTTGCTTTCTGACATCTGACACCCAACCTTTTCGAATCAAGTAAAGACCGTAAATAATCAAATTTGCGTAAAATTTAAAAGTATTTAATTTTCTTTCAATTTTTAATATTTTTTTAATCCTCTCACTAAATGTAGGGTATTTTAGGAAAAGTAATACACAACAGTTTTTTCAATAATGATGAGAAATAATCTACTTAACCAATTTTTTGATTTTCATAATTTAGTTAATTAAGTTTTATATTTAGGATGAAGCAATAGCATTGTTTCACGGTTGAGTCTGAATCAGCTGACACAAAATGATATAGTATACTTTGAAGCATTTGGAAAGAAAGAAATAAAATAGTTAAAAAAAAATATACATCATTCTTCAAATTATTCCCCCTAAATGATATTAAATAAATAAATAAATGTAATCGATGTGTATATTTCTTCCAACTACAAAAATAAAAAATAAAAGCTTTAAGTTTTTTCTCCCTAGCAAATAGTACTCCTCCGATTCTAATTATAAGACCCAATTGACTTATTTGAGGAGATTAAAGAAGTAAGTTAAGTTGGTTATTTATAATAAATAAGTGTTGTTATTCCTAAAATATCCTTGCTAATTAAGTATATTGGCTAAAACTATCATTATTAGAAGGATTATCTTGGAAAAAATGCATAAATATAAGAGACAAAATGGATTGGGGTCTTATAATTAGGACCAAATAAAAAGTCAAATGGGGTCTTATAATAAGGACCGGAGGAGTATTTTGTTATCGATCGATACAATCATAGCCAGCCAAAGATGTTTAATTGTGTGCTTAACTAATAAGTTGGTTCAAACTTGGGTGACTTCTGCTTCGCCTGATATTACCTGTTCAAAGAATCAAACTAACGGCATTAACGGCGGAAATCTTGACAATGACACTCAGAGAATTGATTCTCTTGAACTAGCAAGGATTTCAACCCTCAAGTATGTTTACTTTTCCGCTTTAATCTAAAAAAATTATAATGAATTTTCAATAAAAAAAATTAAAACAACATTTACGCGCGCGCATACACACACAAGTTGCTAGAAACCATTATTAAATTCTAGGGTGTATGAGTGAGGAGACCGTTCTTCATCTCATCCGAGACTGTGAGAGCGCGCAAAAAGTATGGAAGGAATTTATTAGACCGAACATGTATTCTGCTTTTTTCTCTTGTGCTTTACAGGAATGGGTAGAATGGAACGCAACAAAGGAGCCAAGCAAATCACGTTATGCCACCTGGGCATGGACAACGATATTTGGTCACGCTTGTTGGCCAATTTGGAAGCATCGATGTCAACAAGTCTTCGGGGAAGGTCAGATCACCCACTCGGAGATTTTGCACCAGTGCCTATATCACCTGAGGGAACACGTGCAAGACGGGAAGCTGCGACATAGGATCTTCCAGAGTGGTATGGCCATAGAAGATGAGTGGGAAGACTGGATGTCGATGCCTCAATAGACACTCATGGGAAAGCTGCATGTGGCGGCCTGATCAGAGACCACAGAGGACACTGGGTAGTAGGCTTCAAGCAACAGCTTGGAACCTACCCACCTACCATTGCAGAAGTAATGGCGATCAAAGCAAGGCTGGAAATGTGCCAGCAACAGAACCTGCGAGATATCCTGGTTTACTCTAACTCTGTGGAGGCAATCAACACGTTGATGCGAGATGATGGCACCAGCCGCCCATTTCGTGCTGAGGTGGAGAAAACCAGGGAGTTGCTTTATACCTCACCGTCAGTCATGCTGTTGCATACGAAACGAGAGGCAGTGGCATGTGCAGATATCCTAGCAAGGGAAGCTCAGAGAATGGGAGGAGAATTGGAATTATTATTTCAGGTGCCAGCATCATGCAGAGCGCGAGTTGTGTAAGACCAAGAGTTGGCAGATGTCAGTTTCAGAAATGCTCACTAATCTTATCTCCTTGTAACCCAAGCTTATGCTTGCCTTTCCATTCGGAAAAAGAAGAAGAAGAAGAAGAAGCCATAATTAAATAGAGCCCTGAATAAATGCACGTACACATATGCATAGGGATTGGCCTCAATTCAAAGAGTGATGCAAAGGTCATTGGCCTGTGAAATTAATTAAGATCTCAAAGTCTGAGAAATCTTTGCGTGCTCCAAGAACACCACATCATTTACACTCTAACCATTAAAATACCTGACATCAATAAGTTTAATCTGACGTGTTTTCTTGTTTGTCATTTTTTTTAAAAAATCGAATGCCCATCTTCCCCTGCTTCTCTCTTTTCGACCGTAAGCTTTCTCTTCGTTTCTTTTCTCAAACTTTCTCTCTTTTTCTTATTTACTGTGTTTTTCTGCTTCTCTTCCTTCAACTCTCTCACCTCTTCCTTCATCCTCTCTCATCTGCCTCCCTTCCCTACCTCTGCGTCACCTACTCTTCCCCAACCCTAACTCCTCTGATCCCCACCGTCATTGACTCCTTGGAGTTCGCTTCTCTTCGCTTGGAAGATTTCGACCCTTCCATCATTTGCTCATTCTTGTACACCAATGTCTCCCTCCTTCAACTTGTAACATCTTTTCCCCTCTTGCAGCTTCTTAAATCTGGTCGGTCCTTATTTCAGATCTAAAGTCATGAGCGAAAAATTGATCTTCTTGAACCTAAATCTATAGTCTGAAATTTATGCATTGTTTGGTATTTTTATTTTTTGTTGGGCGAAAGGAGGAAAGAACGCCACTCTGCATTTGGTGAGCAGGGATGGAGTCAGAGGAGGGAAAGAGGTTAACAAGGAGAGAGGATTTGAAAAAAGGGGAAATTTCACTGTAGGACCGCAGAAGATAATTAATTTCAAAAAGCCTCCAAAACTTTCTGAAATTTCACTGCAGGACCAAAGGGGCAAACTGATATTAATTCCACAAAGAAAATGACCCTATTACCCCTCATATGAACAAGTATGGGAGAACCCATTTGCAAGTGAGGTTAGATAATTTACAACATGTATAGATATATTTACAATTAAAATTAGTCCATTTACATATTACATTCTTCACCTAAAGAATGTGTCTGGGTGAACAAGTGTGGGACAGCCCATTTGCAAGTGGGACTAGACAATTTGCAACATACATATATTTATTTACAACTGGAATTAGTCCATTTACATGTCACTTCCTTCACCTGAAAAAGGTCTCCGTGAGTAAACAAGTGTGGGAGCGCCCATTTACAAGTGGAATTAGTCAATTTGCAACATACATACATATATTTACAATTAGAATTAGTCCATTTACATATCACCTCATTCACCTGAAAAAGGTGCCTGTAAGTGAATAAGTGTGAGAGAGCTCATTTGCAAATGGGACTAGTCAATTTGCAACATACATACCTTTATTTACAACTGAAATTAGTCCATTTACATGTCATCCTACAATAAGTATTATGAGGGGCAATAGCATCATTTTCTTTGTGGAATTAATATCAGTTTGCCCCCTTGGTCCTGCAGTGAAGTTTCAGAAAGTTTTGAGAGCTTTTTGAAATTAATTGTCTTCTGCGGTCCTACAGTGAAATTTTCCCTTGAAAAAAAGATGAAGAGAAAAAAGTGGCCGAGGAGAGAGAGTCGGGAAAAAAATGACAGATAAGCTTCCACATCAGATTAAATTATTGATGTAGTGTATTTTGATTTGTCAGAGTATAAATGATGTGATGTCTTGGAGCGCGTAAGAATTTCTCTTCAAAGTCCATTTCACCAATTGGGATATCATATTACCTTGGGGTTGGTTAAAATTAGAAATCCATGTTGCCAATAAGGTCATTTGATTGGCACTGTTCATTAGGTACATATATAGAAAAAATTACCCATAAGTCTCATAGAAGATAATTAATTCTGAAAAAATCTCTCAAAATCTCCAAATGCTTTTTAAGTCCTCAGAGACTTCAGAACAAAAAAATTAAAATTGTAAAATTACCTACTTGCCCTCACTGATTGAAAAGGTTGTGATTGGTTGCTGTGTAGGTTGTGACTGTAGCTCTACATGTTGTCATTTGGAAGGATAAATAGGTAATTTTACAATTTTAATTTTTTGCCCTGAGATTCATGGAGACTTAAAAAGCATTTGGGAATTTTGAGAGATTTTTTTATAATTATTTATTATGAGACCTGTATGTAATTTTTTCATATATGTGTGTCTGCCCGTTTGGTCACAAGTCGAGAAGCTCTTTATTTCAGCTTAGAACTATGTTTCAAAATTTAAATCTGTTTGGCTGAGCTTTTATTTCATTTTACTTATGGGTCAGAAGTGGGATTCAACGCACGATTTGAATAAGCTAAGCTGAGCTACGTTTTGAGCTTTTGCACCGTGCATATGATGGGAAAAATAACCCCAAAATAATAATTAGAGTGTCAGATATTCTTCTCTTCCTCTTGTACCTTTTCTCTCTACTTTCAAAGCGTGTTTTTCTCCACCATACTCACACTCATTCACTCTTATTCTTATGTTATCTCCGGTTCTTAATATAAAATTCTGTTTAATTTTTATTTTGATTTTAAATATAAAATTTCAATCTATTTTGTTTCTCATATTTATATTTTTTTTTCTAAAGTAGCTCTTCTAATAATAAGAGTTCTAGTTAATGCACTTGATTAGTAAGAATATTTTAGGAAAGACAACACTTATTTAGGATAAATAACTAACTCAACTTACTTTCTTAATTTTCTCAAATTAATCAATTGGCTCTTATAATTAGGACCGGAAGTAGTATTTACATAAACCTTTTTATAAATATTTTTATTCATCAAATTTCTCTTTTTCCTATTAAAATAATTTAAGTTCATTACATTATGTAAATTCATTTTTTTATCATTTTTACTATTTAATAAAAATCATACTTTTTTTTGATAATTTTATAAACTAAAATTTATTTAAATTCATTGTATTATGTAAATTTATTTGTTTATTTTTTATTATCTAATAACACTCATACCAATTTTGGTAATTTTACAAACTAAATTTACTTTTATTTAATTATAATTCAAACAACTTTTTACCCAATCTAATTTTTACAAACTAACTTTTATAAAATCTAATCTAAATACAATTCATATCACCTAATTTAATTTTTATTCCTTCTAATTTTTTTAAAAGTCAAAATGATAATAAACTACTTTTTCTATCAATAGTCCAAACGGGCCCTATATATAGAGTTGGATTTCTCTAGCATTTGATATTTAACTATGTGTATTAAAAAGACCTTTTTAAGAGAGTAGTCATCGTCCCACTTGTTTGATCTGTGTCCCTCAAAAAGACTAGTCTTTGATTGTATATTCTTGATTAGGGGAAAAAAAAAAAGATGAGTTTATATTAATCAAATATTTAGAATCCATGCATGGCGAAGCAAGAAAGGTTTAAATCAATCAATATCTTTCAAATATTAAAAAGATTAATGGTGCAATTGCTGAAATTGGTTCTCCAATACTTCGTTGGAAAATCACATTATTGATGCAATTTCTGATGGGCTTTTCGAGGAACATGAAGGATGTATTTTTCAAGTTTTAAGTGTTTTGGACTGGCCTTTTCCTTTGGTTTATTAGGGATTTTCTCAAATTAAGTTTTTATGTTATCACTCTGTGTTCAACAATTGCAACGAAGAACACCTGAAAAAACGAATAAAAAATTCCTCTTGCACAAATAATCTTGACACGTACGAACGAAGTATATATAATTGCATGCGCGCAGTAAGTAATAAAATGACTGGGATCTTCTCAGAATCCCCCCCCCCCAACCCTAGATCATTATTCTAATATTATTAAAATATAAAGTAATAAACAAGCTTTACCATTAAATAATGGTATAACTTATAACTACTGTTGTCAAACTCGTGAGTTGACTCTCTGAGTTTAATATTTTATATTTTCAACTAATAAAACTGTGTCAACTCGCTCCTAAACTCATGCTGAAATTTTGAATTTTATTATGTTTAATGACTTTATATATAAGTTTTATAGAAATTTATTTGTTAAATATGATAAATTATGAATATTCATGAATATAATTTTAATTATTTACATTTAAAATATATTTAAATAAAATTATTCGCATTTTTTATATATTAATTATTTGATTATATACTTTTAATACTAATTTATTAATAAAAATAAACTCTTACGAGCTTACGATCTGAGTTTACTATCCGAGTTTACATCATTATTACGAGTTTGTTTAAATTCGTGAGTTTGACAACCTTGCTTATAACATTATAATCGGCCATAACATAAGCTAATAAACAAGCATCATCCTAACCATGTCATTTATGCTTCTTTTCCTATTCTCCTCTCCTATATGTTCTTTTTCGCTTTTATTCTGTAGAGTTTTGATTAAAATTTAGGTTCAATTAATATTTTTTATAATAGGATTTTTGTTGCGTAACGTTTAATGATTACAGTTTTTATAAATTCAAAATAATTAATCTAATAAATAATTTTATATTTATATTATTTTTATAAACAATTAGAGTTTAGTGTTTAGAACTTTTATGACAATATTTAAAAATGTTAAGAATATAAAACGATAAAAGTGCAACAATAACCAAATTAAATTGCTTGCAGATAAATCCAGCTAAAATAATTACAGCTAAGAGATTCCAATAATTATGATTAGACTCGACAGTTCAATGAATTGAAATTAAAATTCAAATTATTGAAACTTACTCTAAATTATAGAATATATATATATATGTGTGTGAGATAAACCTTTGAAATACAACATTTGGCTATTTTCCATTTCGTACAATCACCACTAATATCCGCGGAATCTTGATGATCTGCATGATTTGCATGATTTTACGCAGCAGTGTATATTCAGGCAAGCCGGATAAACTTAATTTTAAATAAAATCATATTTTTTGTGACAAACATCTGATATCTAGTTTTATTGACTAATTCATATTTGAGGAATCTCTCAATACGAATTAGTCCCTCTATAAGACTAGCACAATCCAATCATGGCAAGTTAGATAAACATAAACTTTGTCGCGTGTAAATCTGGCTAAAATGTTTACGCATCAATTTTTGAATAGCTTAGCTTATCTTGCATTGGTAACTCTATTTTGTAGTACGTAATATAGGACGTCACATGGAGTTCTGATCTTCCCCAATTTGAGAACTTAATTCAACATTGATAACCTGGTCATGAAGTGTGTCAAGGCAGAAATGATGAAAAGAGGGTTCTCCAGATGGACAGCATGCCCAGTGTTGGGAACCTCAACCACTTCATGTATATTGTTGCATTTTTCCTGCCCTGAGCACATTGTGTTGATCATTGCCGCAGTAATTTTCTTAAATTTAGTATCTTTCTCTCCGTACACGAGCAGAAAAGGCATTCTGCAATTCTTCAAGTCTTCCCACAATGAACTGTCATGCAGGAAGAGAGGAAAACAATGTAAGGAGGGGGGGGCACTTTTTGCAAATATGTCACTACTGAACAGAACCTACATAACTAAAATATGCTTATTAGGTTCCCATAATACACAGTTGCATTGCGCCTTTGAAGTATCAAACACAAGATAAAATTGTCATAGGCTCATAGCTAACTAAATGAATAGTCAGTCAAGGATGAATATGCTTACGGTTGCCTCCCTATGCTTAAGCCAGACAGCATCTTTGCAAGACTCTGCACATCATGTTGCTGTAAGCGGCTTGCAATTATTCGATTGAAATGAGGGTGGCTTCGAAAGCTGTTTGAACAATGTCATTTCAAAATATTGAAGAAAAGGACAGTGATAGCAGTATAATAAGATCAGCAAAATGCCTGAGCATTCCCAATGTTCAAAACAAACAATTTACCTTCTCCACAGCTCTCCTGCATACCAGGATTCAAGAAAAAGTTGTAGCCCATGTGCAACCATGGAGCACGCTCTGGAATCATCTTTAGCTGCACGAATTTTCCTTGCCAATTCATCATTTAACCCAGGGCTCCCGGATACTAGGACAGCTCCTTTAGCCTTCATAAAGATTTAAATTATCAATCGGGCAAACAACTCTAGAGTAGTAAAACACCAGATATAACGCCATACCTTGTAACCAAATTTCAATGCCATGTATAATGCAATCCTTGCTCCCATTGAATACCCAACAAGAGTAATCTTTGCTGGAGTGATATGATGGATTAGCTTATGTAATAAACCAGAAATTATCTCCAGAGATAAGCACGGTTCCTGTCCAGGAATTTTTACAGTGTTTATTATTGATTTTCCATGACCAGGAAGGTCAACTGAGATGCACCTTGCTGATCCTGATACAGCCTTCATGATAGCAATCCAGTCATCGCCAGTCCCAAGAAAACCATGAAGAAATACCAGAACATTATCCTACATTGGATCAATCAGATTGAATCAGCATCAACATGAAAATCTAAGTTTGCTTGCAGGCATACTATGTCCCTATTACTAGGTTTTAATTTGTTTGAAGACAGTGGAACAATCATCTCATAAATTACATCTTAGAAATTGAAAAGATACAATCGGTTAGCAGGCAGAAGATGGGGTTGTATTGATCTACAAAGATAGAGTCACCCATATTCAACGAAATTTTAGCATTATTAACTTTTGTATAGGCGTGTGCAACACTTTTCTTTCTAGTTCTCTAATAAAATCATGTAATTTTTCCAGAAACTCTTTTCAGATATTCAGTCATATTGAACAAAATACAAATAAGAATTAGGAGCCACAAAAGCTAACAAATTTGATCAGAAAATCAAGGAGAAAAATCTGGAAAACAAATCAGGAAAATCATAACAGGCAAAATCTGAAAATATAACCCTAATGTAATCCTCTTAAGAATGGAAATAAATCATAGCAACAAACCAACTAGGAAACTGGGCCTAACACCAGGCCGTAGACTCACCAAACAACATGAGATGTGTATCCCAATCAGCCTGTGAGAAAGTAAAGTTGCAAGGCATGGATAAAAAATATACCCATACTGCTAGTCCATTCATTCAAGGAACCTAGCATGTTTTATTTAGTACGCATGGTTTGGCTTGCTCCTATGAATTTAAGCTCTTGCAGCACAAGGAAACTTATGAAACGAATCGAAAGTGAACACAAAGCAATACCTATTCATTTGCATTGGCTGTTCCATTGATTAAAGTTGGAATATACGCTGCAACTTACTTTATTTTCAATATCTCAAGGAAATTGAACCAAAGCTATTAGCAATATGTATGCAAACTGCTATACTTACATCATTCTTTTGTCCAATCTCCTGAACTCGAAAGAGACAAGAGACATTGTCAAGTTCTACAGTCAGTTGGTATGTATGAACTTGCTCCTCTGTTATAACATTATTGATCACATTCTGGTTGACTCGAAAATTCTTCAACAGTTGTCTAGCATCGGTCACTGATGCTTCAATAAACTTACTGTGTGGATTACGGTCTATTAAAACGGGATTAGTTGTTATGTCTTCCTTAAGCCAACGATAGGTTCCCAGACCATGAGCTACAGATGGGACCACTTTATTATGTGACACTCTGAATCTACTTGCATTTTGCATATCAATATAATGAGAAAACTGCACATATGCAGACAAACTTAGACTGCTTTCAAATGCAGCACTGATAACAGCCATCTTTCCCAGCTGCTGAGCCCATTGGGCAATTAACGCTGCATTCTCAAATCCACCAACGATGCTTGGCTTGATAACCTGAAAGAATTGCAAGTCTAAGAGAGTAGCCATTCTATATTAATGATATCATCAGTGTAATTTTACTAGTTGTCTGTGCACTTGTCACCTCATGCCATTTTAGGGGAACTTTTTTTAGGCAGTACTTAAAATTTTGGGAGAACCTTGAATAGAGGGATGCTCCCTGTACTTAAACATAAGCAAAAAAATGTATCTTTGATCTCTTGGCTGAGGTAAGTTTCACTTTAATACTTTAATTTTATGAAGAATCATGTTAGTATTTTAAGATAAGGCCATAATTTTCCTAATTCTTAACACCCCTAAATAAGTTGAAGGAAAATGATTATTCACATATTTAAAAGCTATATTATTAGTATTATTATATTCTAACTATTATAAATTAGTATGATAATTATAACCAAAATGCTTTTAAGACATTAGAAATTATAGCATTAAAATAAATGATTTTGATTTGAAACATGTTTTATAAGACACCCTAGCCTTGACATAAATAAGTTCTATTTGCGCGTTGTAAATATTTATTTTAAGATGTTAAAATATTTTAAATGTAATAAAAATTCAATTTCTTTTTCATAAAGTAAAAAAAATCAATTTTAATTCTTCTACTTTAGGCTTTTAATTTAAATTTTCCAACATTGCTTAAATAAATAAACCTTATTAATTTTAAAGTTGCAATTCCAAAAATCTTATTAAAATGTTTTAAAAATAATTTATTTTATGGTTTTTATTTTTATGTCATAATCAAGATATTTATTTATTTTTAATATTAAAGCATTAGTTAATTATTTAAAAAATAAACATATTTAATTATAATAATTAGATTAATTAATGCACAATAATTTTAAGAGATGAACTTTGAGCATGTAAGTGATCATATTCCGTTAACTTATTTAACTGTGTTAACTGATAGGAAATTTTTGACTGCCCTTTAAAATAAAAGGACTAACAAGAACTTGATAAAATCAAAGGATTAAAATGAAACCTGCATCAAAGTTAGAGAACATAGTTCACCTTAAATATATAATTATTTGTGCAGGTTAGATTTCTCAGATATTAAAAAAAAAAATTCTAATTAGAGATTGTTATTTTATTATTTTGATTTGGTAAGAACTGGATACTATATAACATGTTGAAGAAAAATGCACATTGACTCACAACAGCCACTATTCTGGGGTGAGAAAACTTCGCCAGCTTTTCCAGATGATTTTCGTGAATGTTATCTATTGTTTCATCCAGGGCAACAGGTAAGCCACTTTCTTCACAGAACTTGAGAATGTCATCTTCATCCTGAACAGGCTCCTGCAAAAGGGATTTAGTCACGAAGAAGTTAAGAAATCCAGTATGATACCATACCAAATATGCACAGACAAATAATTTAGTGGAAGGTGAGGAACAAAAACAAAAGCTGAATGGTGAATCTTAGTATTACTAAAAGAGTCCTGTTTTTGTAGTCTACCTCAATATACTGCAGCTCACAATCCTTCACGAAAGAGCTGAATTCCATGGCTTCTTCATAAGTCCATCTTCGGTTTGCATCTGCACGGATGTCAATGTGGCAACCAACTTTCTTTCTCACTTCTTGTATAATTAGAGCAGAGTGAATAGGGTCGCCCCATCGAGCCACCTGTAATAGCATTACAACTTACAGGCCTTTCATCTTCTAAATTCTTACCAGCCCATTTAGCATGCAGGAAGGAGCTGCAGCATATGAAACAGACAAGCATTACAAGACTAACTTACCTTTAGTTTAATTGCAGGGTATCCTTCCTCAACAAGCGCAGCAGCTACATTAGCCACTTCAGCCGGAGATCCATTTGAATTAAGTAGAGCACAAACCTGAACGTCCATTGAACTTTGATATTTGTTTTTTTCATTCGTCTGGGAGTGCAGTATGTCTAATAAACTGGACCCTCTTGCATTAGCTATGGCATTCAAGATGGCCATTTCCAAACCACATCTGACACTTGGAAAGATAGAAGAAGGCTGCATCCAAGTGCTATAACTTCGTTACGTAAAAAAACCAACCTAAGCCAGAGATTTTTAAACAACATAACAATTGCTACATCCAATAAAAGTAACTTCCTTGCGTTGGGAAATAAGTAAGGCCAGACCTTTAAAACTACATAATATAATGACCATTTTTCCTGTTCATGTCACAAATTGATTTTGTATTGTTCAGGAACCAATTCACTAAATGGTTTTAATTATTAGGTGTAGGTCCAGGAGTGGCTTATAAATCCAACATGCCTTCTCCCACAAATGCCCACAAGACAAGAAGCATGAACTATGGACAAAGTACAGGCACATCAATGTTTCATTGCTGATATTTAATCTTGAAGAGGATTATCATCATGGAAGGGTTTAAATAATCCAAGAAGCTTCCAGTTAGATTATAGGGGATGCAGGTCAAGTTTGACCTGGCCAATACAATCAGATTCAGAATTTGCCCAGCCCGACCTTTTGTCACCTTTTGTACGATTGCTTAGAGATTCATTGGGCATAACTATCCCACTTAGCAACTTCCCCATGGTTCCCTTTGATTTGAGGAGGGGTTGGATGCAGTAAGAAGTTTTATACATTGTTAAGGACCTAGGGCACCTAGAAGTTTAAGCGATTATCAATTGGCCCAGGAATAGCTTTTATACCTTTAATTATATACGCAATGCAGATTAGACAACTTACCAAAATACCCAACTCATTCCATATCCAACGTGAAAATGAGCCCCTCAGTAGAGATAAGAAGCAACTAATTTTAATCCCTTTCATGGCATGCATAAGAAACCTAAGTTGATTTTCTGCATCTTCCAGATTTTCCCTGTGGATCTCAAGAGGAGCAACCTGCTTGATGCAATAGCACATAAGTATATTTTTAGAGAAATTTTTTTTTTTTAAAAAGAATGTGCATCAAAATCAAGAGACGAAAACATTAAATCAATAAAAAAATGGTGCACAAGATAAAATATTAGGTAAATACCAACCTCACCAAAACCCACACTTCCATCTTCAAGAAATAGAGATAAAATAAAGCCTCCTCTATAGAATTCTTTCTGATCGTGACCCAGAGATGTTGAAGTTGGAGGAGCACATAGTGCAATGCTGCCACAAATAATTGCGAGCACATAGTGAGAAATATAAAATACTTGAGTGTCTAACTAACTGTACAATTTGATAACTAACCTATATTGGGAATACTCTATTTTATGCACCTTGGAGTAAAAGAACTCATCTTTTATAGAGCTTTGGCTAAGAGAAGCTGAGAGTAATCTTATTGTGTTCTCTGCTGTCTGAAGGGCAAACTTTCTTAGAATACTGAGTCAGTATGCGAAATATATTAGCAAAAAGGTAGGAATCCAAATAACTCATACTACGTCTGAATTAAGAATTGAAGGACTTGAACCTGTGAAAATTTGCGTTGTGATCAATGGAACTTTCAATTTCAATTAAACAGTCCTTGTCTTCATTTTGTGCTGCAAATAAAGCATCCTCAAGTTCCATCTTTGTCTGGGCATATAAGTGTTTTACGCTGCAAACACATTGATTTTTTTTTTCCAGAGGAAGACAGGACAAAAGATACAGAAACAAAAACATTTATTCCAAGAAATATTTAGATTCTTACCCGTGAGCCAAGCATAACTTTCCAATTGAAATGTTATGAGAGGTGTAAAAATACTGATGCAATACACGAGGTTCAGTTTTATTTGCCAGAGGAAGAAAACTGAAAATTCCACCTCCATGATTGTTTAACACAAGTATTGTCATCGGTTTCCTGAATTTACTGAACATGGAAACATTCAGAATGTCAACACACACACATGTGAAAGGTCATCATAAAATATAGCTTAACAGTAAGTACATTGATAGATTACAGGAAACCTTGCAGTGAAGTAATCAAACATATAAGTTTTCCGTGAGGAGGGAGACCAGATTGAATAATTCGTATTGTTCGTATATTCACACAGAGCATAGGGACACAGCTTTATATGAATTTTACAGAGCAAGAAAAGGAAACGTAATAAAGACATACAACAGCTATATACAACGGTAAAAGAATCAAGGAATAATAAGTAATAAATGATGGAATAAAAGGCATAAAATCAGGAGGGAATAATGAGCATTATCTCCGGGATTTCACATTTTCCCCTAAAATGACATTTAATACATGATCCATAAACCATTAATGATATGAGTAGAGGAGAGAAATTCTAGAATTCATTCAACAAGAGGCAAAGAGACAATCATACAATCTATATACCTCCCTCTAGGCACGTCCTGTCATACTCTCTCTCTTCCCGTAACTAACTCTATGATGTATTACTAATATACGCTCTCCCAGAATCAGGCAAAATAGTAAATACTTAACAGAATATGAGATACTATAAAATAACGTGTATCAATACTCCCCTCCTAAAAATAATCCTTGTCCACAAGGATGGTATTGGCTGGAGGAGCAGTAATCTGAAAGTGAGGGAACTATTGTTGGATGGCTGAAAGGTCCTCCCAAGTGGCGTCTTCAGCATTAGCAAACTTCCAACGAACCAGTATTTGTGTCACTAGTAGGTCATGGCGCTTAACAAGTTTCCGCCCCAAGACTTCCTCAGGTTCTAACATAAAGTGGCCCTGATCATCAATGGGTGGGAAGGTAGCAGCCACCTGGTTAACAGAACCAGCATGTTTCCTAAGAAGAGAGACATGAAAAACTGGATGCACCCTTGTGTGAGGAGGTAACTGCAGTTCATAAGCGACAGGCCCCACCTTTTTGATGACCTTGAAAGGGCCAAAATACCTTGCAGCCAACTTGTGTAGTGAGGAATTATTGATTAAATTCCTCCTGAATGGGTGAAGCTTGAGGTAAACCATATCACCAACCTCAAAGTGGCGTTCAATTCTGTGCTTATTTGCCTGTTGTATCATTCGATGTTGGGCTTTCAATAAGTACTGTTTCAAGATTTGTAGCACCACCTCTCTCTCCATACAAGTCCTGTCGACTAGATCATTAGGAGAATCCCCAACAATATAGAGTAAATGAACCGGAGGAGAAACCCCATAAATAGCCTCAAATGGTGTCATACCAATAGATGAGTGGTAAGTTGTGTTGTACCAAAGTTCAGCAAGTGGCAACCACTTTACCCATTGTTTAGGGAAATCACCAGTCATGCAACGGAGGTAACACTCCAAACAACGATTAAGATCTTCTGTTTGGCCATCTGTTTGAGGATGATAAGCAGAAGAATAATGCAGATGGACTCCATACAGGCGAAATAATTCCTTCCAGAACTTACTGCAAAATACTGGATCTCTATCTGTTACGATAGATTTAGGGAACCCATACAACTTAACCATGTTGTCTAGAAATAATTGAGCCACCTGCACCGCTGTGAAAGGGTGCTTTAATGGGAAAAAATGTGCAGCTTTAGATAACCTGTCCACTACCACCAGAATTGTGGTTTTAAAATAGGAATTGGGTAGCCCACTAATGAAATCCATAGATAGTTCGGTCCAAACATGCTCCGGTATGGGTAAAGGTTGGATTAAGCCCGGTGAAGCAACCAGTTCAGGTTTAAACCGCTGACAAACAGGGCATTCTCTCACATAATTCCTAACATCTTTTTCTGTTCCCTTCCAATAGAAAAAAGAAGAGAGGCGTTTAAAAGTGGGGTGCATACCCGAATGACCACCAATTCCCGCAGCATGAAAATAATTGAGCAAATCTGTATGAAGTCCCTTATCAGCTCCCACCACTAGCTTTCCATTACGTTTAAGTAACTGATGCTGCCAAGTGTACTTAGAGTGGGATAATGAGTCCTGCTATGAGTCTTAACTGTCGAAGCTGATCATCAAGTAACCAAGAGTCGAGCACACAATCATAAAGAGGAGAAACTGGAATTGTGATCGCGAAACAATTCCCTTCAGCCTTCGAGAAAGTGCATCAGCTGCACTGTTGTCACTACCTTTTCAATACACAATCTCATAATGCAAGCCCCATAATTTATGAAGCCATTTAAATTGATCTGGTTTCAAATCCTTCTGTTCTAGTAAGTGTTTGAGGGGCAAGTGATCGGTTTTTATGAGAAATTTCCGACCACACAGGTAAGAACGCCACTATTTTACTGCAAAGATAATGGCAAGTAGTTCCCTCTCATATGCTGATAAAGGTTTCTTGTGAAGGGCCAATGCTTTACTAGCAAAAGCAACAAGATGTCCATTTTGAGAGAGAACAGCCCCCAACCCATGACCAGAAGCATCAGTTTCTACCACAAAAGTGTCATCAAAATTGGGAAGGACCAGTACCGGAGGTGATGTCATAATTTGCTTCAGTTTTTGGAAGGCATCCTGAGCAGCCGTAGACCAACAGAAAGGTGCATTCTTCCTTAGCAACTCTGTTAGAGGCTGACTGAGAGCACCATAGTGTCGTATAAACCGTCTATAATAGCCTGTAAGGCCTAGGAATCCTCTCAATTCCTTTAGAGAAGTTGGTATAGGCCATGAATTAATAGCATCCAGCTTCTTAGGATCTGCTTGGACTCCATTTTCCGAAATGATATGCCCCAAATAGCCGATCTGGATGGCTGTAAAAGTGCATTTGGAAGACTTGGCATACAAATTGTGCTGTCATAAAACAACCTCTAAGTGTTGAAGATGAGAGACCCAATCCCTACTGTAGACCAATATATCATCAAAGAAAACTAGGATGAACTTCCTCAAGAATGCCTTGAAAACAGAATTCATAAGGCTCTGGAAGGTAGCTGGGGCATTTGTAAGCCCAAAAGGCATAACCAGAAATTCGTAAAGTCCTTCATGTGTCCTGAAAGCTGTTTTATGAATGTCATCTATCTTCATTCTAATCTGATGGTATCCAGCTCTCAAATCCAGCTTTGAAAAATATGTAGCCCCCGTCAATTCCTCTAGCAGTTCCTCAATCACAGGAATAGGGAATTTGTTCTTGATGGTGGCCTCATTCAATCTCCGGTAATCAACACAGAAACGCCAAGTGCCCTCCTTCTTCTGGACCAAGACAACCAGAGCAGCAAAAGAGCTAGAGCTTTCCCTTATAATTCCAGAAGTGAGCATTTCCTGGACTTGTCGCTCAATTTCAGATTTTTGGGCAGGTCCATACCTTTAGGGCCTACAGTTGATAGGTCGCTCATGTTGAAGAGGAATGGAATGATCAAATTGGCGAAAAGGGGGACGACCTTTTGGTTCAGCAAACACATCAACAAAGGTCTCTAAGAGATGTCGTAATTCAAGTTGTTGACTTTCAGATAGAGGAGCAGAAATACGTAAACCCAAGTGTAGTTGAGATGAATCTTGAATTAAAAAGAAATGTGTTGCTACTACCAAATCACGAGCAGAATGAATTTCTTCAGCTTGCCCAAGCTCCCTGTAACCTAGGGGTGTGCATGAAGCCTAGATGCCCGGTGAGCCCGCCCGAGCCCGAAGAAAAATTGCCTAGCCAAGCCCGAAAAAAAAGAGCCCGAAAAGGAATGGGCATCTTTAGGCTGGGCATTTCATGGGCAGGGCTGGGCATCGGGCAGAACATGCTGTTCTGCCCATTTGGCCCTGCCCAGATTATATATATTATAATTTATAAAATAATATTAATATATTACATTTCTTTACCTAAAAAAAAAGTTATCTCCCTCTTCTTTGTAATTTAATTTATTATAATTACATGTCTATTAGTTTTCCATTTTAGGGGATCTAATTCTTCTAAAGAAGCAGTAATATCTTGCTTTTAACTTGTTCTTCGTTAGCTTTATTGGGTATATTTTATTGTGTGTTGCTGTTGTAATGTTGGCTATTTATAAGTCAATCTTCCTCTCTATGCCATTAACAACTTTCTTTGTTGGAGAATGGAGTTCATACATTACATATTTGTATAAATCAACAATTTTGAATATTTATGCAAGATAGAAAACAAGATTGGGGTAGGAGCATGGAAAGAAAATTGAGGTTTAATTATCTGAATTACATTTTTTATTTTTTATTTAATTTATATTTAGTTATTTTATATTAATTTTTTATGAACAAGTCATATGATGGAAAGAAGTCTTTTAGTTGTATAGATTGCTAACTGTATTGTATCGCATAATAAGTATTTACATATTAAAAGTGGTTATACTTATTATAAGATTATAAGATTTTTTATTTTTCTTTTTACAATTATTTTCACCATATTTTTATATGGTCTATATTATTCCTGTTAGCCCATTGTTTCAGTTTTAATATCCTTTTGCAATCCTTTAGGTAACATTTTATTTTTGTCACTTGAATGGACAATCAAACTTCTATTACATCATCATCTTTGGCTCCCAATGAAATATCTCAATGTGCTTCAACCCCTCTTTAATTTTTTTAGATGTTTTATTCTTTGCTCAACTTTCTAGAGATTAATGCAAGCCGCTTGAATTTCAAGACTTTAATTACAATCTTGAGAGTCGTTTTGTTCTAAATGGATTATGAATATTATTTATTTGGATATTTGCTAAGACTTGTTTTGAATTATTTCTAGATAATTTTAATGTGTGAAAATATAAAATTATGAAATATAATTTTCAGGTACGGACGAAAGTTTTTTTACATGTGATATCAGTAGGTCATCATCATTTGGGCAGCCCAGCCCGCCCATGCCCAGCCCAAAATAGTTAGGACTTCTATGGGCAGGGCCGGGCAGCGGCCTGCAAAATGCAGCCCATTCATACTTCGGGCTGGGTATCGGGCAGGGGTCTTGCCCTGCCCATGTGCACTCTTGTGTAACCCACACCATGTAATTCGAGTAGTGCCCCATTAACCTTAAATTCAAACAGTTTGGATTCCATATCCATAGAAAATTTTCCAATAGTGCGTAGCCACTGAGTACCCAAGATCATGTCATAACTACCAATTTTCATTACTAAGAAATCAGCTGAGAAGGTGTGATCACCCATGTCCCATGCCAGGTTCGGGCAACATTTATTAACAACTACCTGGCAATTATTGGCTACGGTGAGGGTGACATCATTTTGTTCCTACGGTTTCAGCTGTAGGCGTTTAGCAATAGACACATCGAGCACATTGTGGGTGCTACCCGTGTCCACCAATATAATGACCTGCTGGTTCTTAATTCTGCCCAAAAGCTTCAAAGTGGACCCTCCTTCTTTCACCTCGATCGCATTAATAGTCCCCACAGAATCCGAAGGTACCTCCTCCAGAGCGTCTTCAAAATGCTCGTCATCATCATCCACCACAAGCACGAAGAGGTGCGATTCTTTACACCGGTGGTTACTAGAGTACTTCTCAGGGCACCAATAGCACAATCCCTTGCGTCGCCTCTCATCCATCTCCCTTTTTGATAGCTGCCGTGAAGGTTTGGAAGAACCAGGAGTTGACGGCGATGATGCCATGACTGAGGCAGCAGAGTTTTTAGGCACAGACAACGTCTCGGGAGCTTTGGGCTTCAGAAGTGAAGGAGAACTCGATAATGGGCCTGTGTTGAAGCCCAGTGGAGTAGCTGACTGAGACCCAACAACGTCACCCGGTCCCTTGGACGATGATGGAGCAAATCTATGACCGAACAGAGTTGCAGAAGGAGCATTCTCGTGCAATGCTTTGATCGTCCCTTCCTGTCTACGGGCACAACTCATGGTGCTCGAAAGAGAGGTAGGCTAGAAGTTGATGATGCATTTTTTGATATCTGGACGCAAGCCACCGATAAACAAGCTCATCGCGACCTCCTCAAGAATATCGACTTCAGAGAGCAATTCATCAAACCTCTGCTCGTATTCAAGGACGGTACCGTCAAGTTGTTGCAGTTTTTTAAGGGCAATCGTCGGACTCTCCTCCTGGGCATCGGCAAACTTCAGTTCCATCTGATGGAAATATTCCGACCAACTAATGTCAGAAAAAGCTTGGTGACGCATAAAGGTTTGGTGCCAGCGGAGGGCATATCCCTCCTAGTGGATACTCAATATACGAATACATTGGTCTTGCAGAGTGTTGTTGACGTCAAAAAACTGACAGACACGGTAAGCCCAACCGTGAAAATCAGAGCCGTCAAGCCAAGGAAATTCAACGCGGCTCTGTTTAGTGGGAACGGAGTAAGTTGGAGAAGCATGGGAAACCTCCGCGAAAGACCCAAAAGCCGGGAAGCAAGAAGGAGTCACAGATGAGGCGCCCCCGTCTTCCGCGCGCTTCCCATGATCGGTCAACAGAGCAGAAACCTTCACGACAAGGTCCTTGAAGTATTCTTCAAACTTAGCAGCAGACGATTTCAGTGAAGCTATATCCTGGCCTTGCTGGTCTAATCGATTGTTCACCGAGGCAATCGCAGCTTGCTGATGCTCTAGTTCACCCAGGTGCCCATTGGATCGCGTCTCCGGAGCCATTATCAGAGAGGAGGCTCTGATGCCTTTGATATGAGTAAAGGAGAGAAATTCTAGAATTCATTCAACAAGAGGCAAAGAGATAGTCATACAATCTATATACCTCCCTCTAGGCACGTCCTGCCAGACTCTCTCTCTTCCCGTAACTAACTCTATGATGTATTACTAATATACCCTCTCCCAGAATCAGGCAAAACAGTAAATACTTAACAGAATATGAGATACTATAAAATAACATGTATCAATTAAGGATCAGACTGCACCTTCATCAGCATAATAAGAATGCATTCAGATTTTTATCAACAGTGTTAGGAATGTACATATACTGTTAAAAATGAAACTTGTACATGAGCTCATACCTCTGATTCAAAATTGCCAGACCATTTGTGTCGTGGAGGAAAGAAACATCTCCAATCACGCAAAACACCTAAGGAAATTATGAATATAGCATAACAGTGCAAAGAGAAAGAACTGGTTATTATTATTTGGTGAAAATATTCTTGTGAATGGGAAAAGTTACAAATCTTTCCAAGATACAAGTAGGCAGCAGTGAAAATTGTAGGAATTAGACCCTTTCAGAATCATAATAGCGGATATATAACATGCACACAAAAAGACAAAGATTTTCTGAATATTTAGTATACACAAGCCTTGACTACTAACTGGCATTTTGAATTCAAGCCAATTAAGCACAAATCAGACTCAGAATATTTATAAGCAACATAAAACATATTGATTCAGTTATTCTGAAGAATCTCTCTTCAAGGGGGGAAAACATGACTGGAGTAACAGGGGGAAAATTTTGATTAAATGATAACCTCTCTACAATTTTTCAACACCATTAAGGAGCTTTATCTATAGAACAGTTTACAGAATCATGGGCAAGAACCTCAAATCATGAACTAAAAGAATCCAGGCTTACAATTCAAATGAGTATTTCCACCAATAACAGGTATGCTTTTTACGATGTCACAATTACATAGGACATGGTATTTGTACAGAGTAAGTTACATGTATATGTAAACTTTAACCATAAATTACATTAACGTATATTGTAGATATATCTGGGGAATGAAAAGTTGCATGCTTAAATTTATTCATCAAACATTTTGCCTTCGACAAACCAAAACAAAAATAGTAGAGGGAACTCTTATTTTGGTCCCTGAGAAATAAGTGGAAACACAATGTGGTCTTCTGGAAATTAATTCTTTCAACTTAGTGATTTCCCCTCAATCATTGCGTTGAGCGTGGGCTCAAGTTCACTTATTACAGGAAGAGGCCCAATCTGTGAGTTGGCACAGGCCAAATGAGGGGGATATTCTTGGGATTTCCTGGTGGACGGTTAGAAGGAGAGAAGAGTGAGTATATTGTATGAGGAAAGTGTTGGAAGGCGTGTCAAAAATCTGATTGTCAACTAGGAGAGCGCCTGTGCCTCTCGAACAGATAGGACAGTGTCGTTTTTCTCTGTTTCCTTAGTGTGTAGTTCTCCATTAGACCTGCACTCTGGAGAAACCACACATTTCTGACTCTATCAAGTTGAATACATAGCGACCAAAAGAAAATTTTCAAGGGCTCCATTATTAACTTGGATCCAATCAGAAAAGACCCCATCATTGAATGCCACATATGCTTGTTCTGGTATCATATAATGTTGACAAAGTATCAAACGCTGTTGCGTGAACTTTACTCCATTGGAAATGTAATTTATGGACCTGTCACTGTTATTCACTCTGTAAAATGTGTTAGAAATTAAATATTGTAAGCAACCTAACTGCTTCTAACTAATCATTTCCCCCATCTGTAGCTGATATACAGGAGTTTGCCGTGGTGCACTAGGCATTGATTGGTTGTTGCCATTGACAACAGCACCTTTCTACGCCAAAAGAGATGCCAGGGATTTGGTTGAGAAGGGATTAGAAATAATGAATCCTATTAAGGTTATTATTTCAAAATATCATTGTTTTCAGTCCATGATACCTGTCACCAAAATAAAATCATAAAGTTGAGAGGCGCTGAGTAAGGGGAACGAAAACTATTTAATATATTTGTGATGCACTATTTTTACCAATTATTCCTATCCTAGGTTAGTTTCAGATATTATATCTTCTGTTAACGTTATTATATCTTGGAAGATAAATCTAAGATATTAGGAATTAGCAAAAGACTTGGCATCTAAGATCGTAGGATAAGGGTTAGGTGACTGTTTGTATTAAGAACTTTTGCATTTCGTTTTTATCTGTCAAATAAAGCTAACAGAGGCGAACTCTGCAAATAACTTTACGATGAAATGAAGCACAGGACAAAAACATCAATCACTATTTTCATAAATATGAGATGTTACAGCGCATGAAAAGACACAAGCACTGAAAGAACAGTCCCCGAAACAAAGTTAAATATATTTTTAAGGGAAAAATACCTTTTTGTTGCATCCTGCAGCAAAGCCAATGGCTGTGCTAAGTAGCCCATCAATGCCACTAGCCCCTCTATTGCCAGCCACCCTTATCCAGCTAAATGGTAAGTCTGAATTTAACATGAGAGACGTAGCACTTTCATTGCATATCAACTTACTATGCCCATACATATCTGCATCACGTATTGGCATGCTGTTCCCGAGAAAGAGAGCAGATTCAGAGGAAAGAGCTTCGGACATTACATGAGCAACATGAGGTTCTGTCAGGGAACACTCAATACATATTTGAAACTGTATTTCCCATTCAACCTAACAACTAAGAAGTTGTTAGAGAAATCAGATAGCAGAGACGAAAAAAGGGAGACTGAATAATAATCCAGACCACCAGTTAGACTGAAAAGGACGTCAAATTTAAGATTACCAAACAATTAAGTCTGGAATTACTGATTGGAAACTTCAAAAAGGAAACATAACAGAAATTTTTCAAAGCTTAGCAGCCATGTCCATCTCCAACATTATGTAATCATGAAATTTTAATTTGATAAGCTTAATATGTGATTAAAACTCAATACATGGTCTCTTACCACCTCTCACTAAATCCAAATTCAAGGGGCTTCATATCACTATTGACATAATTGAGGACTTAATTGTCACAAATCACACTATTAATGATGAGATTTAGCTTGGTCAAACCCTATGGACATAAGAACACAGGTGCAACAGTATCTATGATTCTCAACGCAAACGAAGGGTAATTCCACACTAGTTGACAAAGGGACGTATCAAATCTTGACAAACTGAGGTGAGAAGCCAAAATAGTGCCTGGAGCTGAATTTAGATACGTGGATTATTAAATTTGTGAAGGTAAGGGTATATGGTTAGGGGAACTTAAACTCTGGACTTTAGCATCCATGGAGTTATTATGTGACCATCAAGCACAAATAGAGATTGTAAAGAAGCTGGTCTATCATGACAAAGCAAAACATCGAAATTGATTGGCATTTTATCAAGATTTTTTTTTTTTTTGGGTGGCGGTGTCATTGAAAAGAAGCAATAAAAATGGCATTATATAGAACCCAATCTATCATGACAAACCAAGCATATTGAGATCGCTATTTTATCAAGAAAAAAAATATGAAATTAAAATCACTGAGCTAATTTACAGACCTAGACAATCCCAGACAATTGATATTTTGACCAATGTCATTCAAACTCCAATTTGATGTTCACTTATCCAAGCTAGAAACATTTGACGTTCACCGCCCAACTTAAGGGGAAGTGTTAAATTCCTAAATTTTCTTTGGGAATTTCAAGGATAATATTTTAAGTAACTTGGACCCAAAAGAGACTATTTTAAATATCCTTAAGCTGTTGCCCTATAAATAAATGTTCTAATTGCTTGTAGATACACACAAAGATACTCATTACATAATAGAATACAGTTCTTCAAGGTGAAATGTAAACTAGACAACATTTTGACTGCTCAAATTCACACCATAATATAATTTGAAACCATATTAAGCTCCAATGGAAAGACTACTGCTAAAACACATCCATTTGGATTTTTAAAAAATATCATCATCATAGCAAAAGCTCTAAACCGTCATTTTTTGGAATTAGTACCATCTGACTCAACACTTGTAAGGAAGTGGCCCACTTGCTCCTTGAATGAGGAACTCTAGCCTTTAGTAAAAAATCCACAAAGCCAATAATGGAACTTTGTACACGATGTGTCACAATATGTGAAGGATCCTGACGATTTGGGTTCTTGTCAACCATAATATATGAAAAAGGGACACATTCATCAAGCATCTGACAGATTCGTTTGCTAGTTATTCTACTTCCAATCTGTTTCAAATACAAAAAAGGAGGGTCATGGAAGACAAGTAGACAAGAATAATCATGAGAATCAATATATATGTGCAGAAAAGCACCCATTGAAAGAATTAAAGAAGATATGTGAACAACAAGAGAGAAAAAGATAGAACTTCATTAATAGAATATACCTGAATAACCACATCAATCTCTAACCATTCTCTGACAGACTTGGAGAACAGAGCATGATCAAGATGATCAACAAATATAAAGTTTCCTTCAATATCAGGAAAAGAAGTGAAATGCTTTCTTAACCGCAGTCCAGAAAGGATATCTGTCACAACAGGCCACATGAGGTGTTTAACCAAATGAAGAGCAGCCCATATCTCATCCTCCGTATGGATTGCACCAATGACAAGAAGGCCACTTTTGGCCCTTTGAATCAAATTTAAAATGTCAATCAATTGGCCAGTTGCATTATTAAATCTACAAGACTGCTGCATATGAATGTACTTTGTATATGGTTCAGCATTAGTGATCCAAAAGTCTAAGCCTTTCAAACAGCTTGATTTCCATTCACTGGGACTGTTTTCCAATGGTTCTCTGAAAGGGCAGTTAATATGGACTGGACCACATGGCGTAGCAGTAGCCCAGTGAACAGCAGAATCCAGTGTAGTAAGTACCATCTTTGCTGGAATCTGATCCGTGGGAGTAGGAAGATTGAAGAAATACCTCACAAAAGAACCAAAATGGTTAACCTGCAAAGAAATTTAAGAATGTGTACCTTCAGTAACCAACACAAACATGAATATTGATATTCCCTAGTTCAGAGCAACTAATCTATGTGTCAGTGCAACTGAAAAAAATAAAAAATAAAAAGACCTTAAATGTCAAACCTACACTTTCTGTTAGGCTGTTAGCAAATCAACAATAGTAAAATATGTTTGGAAACAAGAATTTGGACTGCAGAAACAAGCTTCAATTTTAAATTGACAAAATATGGCAAGAAGTAAAAATGGAATGAAGTAAAAGTCAAAATGGTATGTCATTCAATATTATATTACAGTAAATAAATTAAATGCAGTCTATTCTTTTTAGGTCAACGAATATATAAAATGCTGAGGACATAAACCATACCACTTTCATCATCAAACCACAAGCAAGGCCTTGTTTGACAATAATATATAGTAGGACTCTAAATATCAGCATTTCTTAAAGGCCCCAGGTTCAGGTCCAATAGAGAGTTCATGAGGCAGATTTAGTGAAGGCGGATATGCTATCCTCGTCATGTAGCATCCAGCAAACCAGGAAAAAAAAATCAATAAATGTCACACTAAAATAAGAATATCCATAGCTTTTACCTGAAAAATTGCTTGGTTTGCTCCACATTCCTGCAGCTCTGGAGGTCGATCAGCTGTAAGTAAAATAAGTGGTACAAAATCTTGACTAGCCTCCACAACCTGCAAGTCATTAGTAGTCTGATATTATTCTAAGTAATCAAAATTCAAAACCAATATTCGTATCTGAATCTATTTTTGTTTTGGCCAGAATTTGTATATGAATCTCAACAAACATGGATAGCATATTCCTCAAGAAATTTTTTTTTTTTTTAAAAAAAAAAGGATCATGGATGGAATTAGAATACCCAGAAAAGGACTCAGCCTCCCTCCTGAGAATAATTATATAGTAGAACTCTTCAACAAGAAATGCTTTGATGGAAGTCCATAGAATGAAAGGCCAAGATGTGAAATAAGATCATAATGATTTAAAGACAGCAAAAAAATTGTTAAATATTGTAATAAATATAATTATTGTAATGATTCCTAAAATTTCTTGTAATTATTAGTTGACCCTTGTTTAGGGATAGAATCAAGGGATTATCGCTAATACAAGGGTCAATTAATAACTGCAATAAATCCTATGTCATTACAATAATTATGATATCTAGCATAAATCAACATCATTAAAAAGTTGATTAAACTCACAGCAGGAAGAAGATTTGAAACTGCAGTCCCTGATGATGTTATGACTACTGCTGGAATGTGAGATCCTCTTCCATATCCAACAGCGTGAAACGCAAGAGAGCGTTCATCAAAACATGAAATACATGTGATTAATGCATGACTCGATGCAGCAACAGCAAGAGGAGAAGACCTTGATCCAGGTGCTATACAAAAATACTGGAACAAAAAACAAGTCAGAATGTTGCACCATAACGGTGATAACTGAATCATAGTTATTCATCACATCACTTACTCTCAAACCAAGTCGGGAGCATTCTTCAATAATTAGTGATGCCCAAACAGAATTGATATTGGCACTTTCTTCCGGTGAGTAAAACAATTTATCTGCTTGATCTAGCTGATAGTAGAAAGAGACACAACCTGAACAATCTTCAGCCAAGTTTGATCCTTGTAGCATTCTTAAACTAAATCACCTATGCATTTTGTAATAAGATAACCTATAAACTTTAAAGTTGATATGTTATTATTAGCCCAACAACAATATGAAGAGTCAAATTATTTGCACTAGTGCAGTAGAGCAAATTGCCAAATTTTAGTAAGTACAGCTGTACAGACACAGATAAATCAAAACATACCACGCTGCACTTGTCTTAATAGATTCAAAATCTTGAACAGCTATCATTACTGAGTCACATATGATATATGTAATAAGTATCCCAGTAAGATGCAGCTACAATCTGGTTATGATGTTAGGCAAAGTTGGGAGCTCAACAAATTGTTAACAGTTTACTATTGCAGCTAAAGATTGCAAACTGCATCGCATTGGCCTATTAGGTTTGACAATGGCATGTCGTTTAGTTCTTTTCAAACTATAAATGGCAATGTGTTGGGCACCCAAATGTAATTGGACCTTTCCAAAAGACTAGTCATTGAGGTGGGGAAACCGAAAACCAACCCACTTAAGGTACCTATACTCAATCTATGCTTTTTTATGAGTAAGCCAACACAAGAATACATAATTACATACCATGTTAGTGGCAAAAGCAACAATTGGTGAGAGTCTGAAACAGAATTGAGCTGAAGATGGAGACTCTTTCTGAAAAAAGAAAAAGAACAGTTCAACTATGAAGAGAACTCGGAATGTAAGTAAACCAGAATCAATGAAAAAATAGAAGACAAAAAATTTACCAGGAAAAAGTGCATACCAGTTCCATGATGTCAGCCATGCTTTCCCTTCCTCCCGGTGCAAAAGAGTTCATGTATACCTAGCAAATTATGTCAACCAGAAAAAGAGCAACAAACAATCAATAGATATAGGCTCTCGGATACAATAACTTTCACAGAAGCAATTTTACAAGTTAAAAAAAATAGATATCAGATAAAAGCTCACCAAAACATTACAGATAAAAGAAGATAGAAAATTGGATCCAAATATCACCTAAGATCAACCCCAGTCGGCTGAAGGAAGTGATACCATGTACTCTAACCTGGTTGCAGTTCATTAATATTAATCCTATATATGAACCACTGACCACCCAATTGCCAGTCTTGACCTTTCAGGACCCTTAATATCCCTAACGCAATTAGCAATAGGGAAAAAATCGGATCCTCAAATTTGAAATAATGAAGAAACAGGTGCCTTAAAAGCAAAGAAACCCGTCTAAATTATGCCTAGATTCAATGATCAAGGAGAAAAAGGTGAAATATTCATCCATTTAGGTGAGTTCTGATGCCTTTCCTTTACGTATTTGGAAACCAACCAGCTTGAAACAGCTCTGATTGAGCATAAAACAGACGTTTAAAGGACCAACAGAAGTTTATCACTGTCCTTGTCATTCTAAGAAAGAGTCTCAGAAAAAATTAGGATTATCCAATATACAAATGCTAGAAACAGGAGCGTTATGCAGAGAAAATAACCAAAATGACATGGAAAAACCATGGATGAAGGAAGATTAACACCCAAGTAAACTTCAAAAATAAGAGAATGCACATGCCCTGAGTAAAAGAAAGAAATTGGGGAAAAAAAAAAAAACAGATTATTCCAACTACATTCTATCATCGTGTTATACATATCACTGCCATGCAGTTGCCACACCTCATACTAAGCAAGATTCAGACACAATGGAAAGTACAACTATTTTCTGGAAAAGGAAACGATGTGCTGTGCATTAGCAAAGCCACGGAATAAGCAATGCAAAAGACAAGCAAGAATAAATTATAAGCATAACTGCCAAACATTGCACTTCAAATAATAAGAGTTCATTCTTTCAGGAAAGAGAGAACAATACCCTCGGAATAGATCTGTTTTCCACCAAACTGAATTTTCTAAGTGCAGATGTTGTACAGTCGGACTGCCATGTGTCAGTAGTGGGACAGATATGACGAGATAACTTCACAAAAAAAGATACATCACCAATGAGAGTTGAGAGATACAAAATGAAGAAAAATTAAAGGCGGTGAAAGATAAACCCAAATTGTAGTTTAAAACTTCATATTGGTAGCAACGTGATCTAGACTAAAGTCTTGACATTCTTTAAGATATAACTAAAACAAAAACCTGAAAGATATGACAAAGGCAAGCTAAATACCTGGTTAAGGGAAATTTCAAGGGAATGAAGGGCTTCTTTGAATGTGGGGAGGGAAGAGTCATCCCATGCAAGTGTTGATGTCAAAACGGAAGCCATATCCTGCTCATCCAACTCAATCTGTAATAACAACAGTTACTGTTTAATAGCTAGTGAATATAGGAATGTTAAGAATGAAATCAGAAGAAATAATTAATAACATATAATTTGAACTGATGCCTATGTCACTGACAATAAATTCACCTGAGGGACAAAGAAGAAAAAAGAACCATCCTCATGATTCACGGAATCTGAACCTTGATTGAAATTAATATCCATAAAGCCATAAGCCACTATCATGGTTGAATCACTTGAAATATATCTACAGGTAATTGAGTACATTATTCAGTCACTTCATAAGAAGTCAAGACCCGGTTTAACAGAAAATCGTCCCTATTATTTGCATGTAAATGAAGTTCCTTCACAAATGAATGCTGAAAAAAGAAAACGGAAAGACGGTAGCTTCTTCACATAGAGATTTTCAAACTAAGTTAAAAGCCAGGTAGTACAAAACCTGTGCTTGTCGTCTGTACTCAAGCCTATATGCAAAGAAATTAACCGCCAACAAGTTGGGATTTTCTGTGCGATTCTTTCAAACTAATAAAAACATTCCACATATCCCCAACCCTTCTTGAAGCCACAGGCTTGCTGATCAGATCCACGTCGTCATATTCCAAACATACATGCTCAAATTCCTCCCATGATTCATTGAAAAATAGAATCTACAACCAAACGAAGAGAAGAGTTCGGATTTCTGTAACCTTTTGAACAAGCTTTGCATTCCCGTGTTGAGAGGAGAATAACGAGTAAAAGAAGCGGCAGCACCAATTCCAAAAACTCCACGGCGACCATTCACATGCAGCGACTTACACGTTGGATTATCTGAGTTCTTGGAAAGATATATTTGAGGAAAAACTCCAGATGACTCTGGCTGACAACAAAACCAACTTAAAGCCTTCGGACCTGGAGGCACGGCCACCTGAAAATTCACATCCACATAGCGTGATTTAAAACGTTGCGTCACTGCAACTAAACAGCCACCATTGGAAAACAGAATCTAAAGACACAGAGGAACTAGTTAACCATACCTGAAACCTAAGGAATCCACTAGAGCAACAAGGAGGATCCAACCTTAACGTTTGCACAGCCTCCTTAATTCTTTCAAGTCCCTCCTCCAATGTCAATGCCGGAGACAATGTTCGCATAATGCAATTCTCAAAAACCAAATCAATATCCCCATTGTTTACAATGTCATCCATACAGATCATCGGGCCGTCGAACTTCACCCCTTCCACAAACTACACATACAGAAAACTCGGCAATAAAAAGAGAAGCCAAAAAGACTGCAAGTACACATGAACAGAGAGAAGAATAAATATCAATAGCACCTCATAAGTTCGTTTTCGGCAAAGAAGCTTGAAAGAGCTAGAATTTCTCCTCAGAAATACTATAGCCGTTGTCGAAGAACTTGAATCCGCAAATGAGATTCTGGTGCGCTTCGAGAACGTAGTTACTGATGAGAAACCATTACCAAATGACAATGCGCGATACCTCATCTCGATAAGATGAGAACAAGGAAAAGAAGGAATGTGCAATAAGGAACGCTGCTATCTGAATGTACAGAGCGTGGGAGTTCGGTAAGACGACACGACGAGTGAGCCATGGATAAGGTCAGCGCAGACAGAGTGACCCGCCAACTTGATGCTATTTATATTCAAGAATTGCATGGGGCAATAAGTTTGGCTCACCTATGACCTATCCCACGCTCATGGAGTCAGTTTAGATCCAAAATTACATTGCCTTGGGTGAAAATGGCTTAAAAATTGGGGGGAAAATTAGCTCTTTTTTTTTTTTTAATTTGAACTTTCTAATATAAAATTTTCATATATTATCCAAACAAGTTTTAAATTGAATTTTTTTAGAAAAGTTTAATTTACTTAAATATAAATCATATTACATTATTTGACCTTTATTCTATCTTCAATTTACAAAAAAATTAATTAAGATAAAAGTCGTCATTGTGAAAATCGTACATGTGAAATTATCAAAAGTTTCGGTATTCCAAAATCACCAAATTTCAAGCTCTAAAAAGACATACAATCATTGAACTACTAAAGCTTGTGGATAAAATAGGGCAAAATAAATAATATTACCTTCGGTTCTTAATATAAGATTTTATTTGACTTTTATTTTGGTCCAATTATAAAACCACAATCCACTTTGTCTCTCATATTTATGTATTTTTTTTTCTCAAGGTGGTCTTTCTAATAATAGTAGTTCTAGCCAATCAACTTAGTAAGTAAGAATATTTTAGGAAACACGGTATATATTTATTACAAATAATCAACTTAACTTATTTTCTTAATCTCCTCAAATTAGTCAACTAGCTCTTATAGTTAGGATATGAGGGAGTATATATTTATATATAAAAGATAACTATTCAACTTTGAGATGTATGAAACAATAAGACAACTATAATAGCAACAATTAACTAGAGAAGAATCATACCAGGCAAGCTTAATCATAAATAACTATAATAGCATAGCAAGTAACAACAGTTAACTAATAAATGACCATATCTTCTAAGCCAGTGATCACTTTTTTCCCAAACATAAATTTCATCGTGAATGATTATAACAGCGTAACAAATAACAACGATTGAATAATGAATAACCACATCATTTGAGTAAGTGACCACAATTTTCACAAAATACAAGTTTCACAATAAATAACTATAATAACAACTGGCTGGCAAATGAACATTTACTAGGCCAATATGCCATTTGCTTACTCCATCCCAACCAGGCTCTCATGTGCACTTTGATTCCATCATGTCTTTGAAGAAATAAAAGTTCGTTTAATTAGTAAGGAGTTGATTTATAACCCACCGGCTCATAAGTTTGAATCCCGTTATCCATGTAAAAATTTTATTGATAATTAATTTATAAGTATTTCTGTAAATGCTATTCAGCCTAGAGGCAAGTCCTGTCCTAGTGAGTCCTTGTAACCAAGCTCACCTAAATTTTTTTATTAAAAAAAGAGAAATGGGCATTGCACTTTACTTGATCTAGTTAATTATTGTGATTAATGCACAATAGAATCCAACCGCCTTTGGAATTGCTCTAGGAATTGGGCGATCAAATGTGCATAGTGATACCATCCCAACTTCTGATTGTGGAAGGCATTATAAATGATGTATCTACAAGGCTTCTGAATTATATGGCCCTAACTTTATGGGGCCTGAGCTCCAACAAAACGTGAAGCGAGGCGAGGCTCTGGGGGAATGGCAATAAGGCCACTTTCTAGAGCGCATAAGTGATACCCAAAATATCACCACTCACCACTAGTTTCCTAAGCTTACCAGTAAAAATTGGGTCTAATAAAAATGATTAGTCCTTTATAATGTGATGAATCAAAATTTGTCAAATATTATTGCCACATAAGAAATACATTTGTGATATAAAAAAAGATTATACAAAAATGTTTCGTGAATTTCAATTAAGAGGGAAAAAAAATAAACATTACATGTTCAAATTACGTGATGATATAATGCAATTATTCAAATATAGTGAAATAACAGATTGATATATTTACAAGAGAAAAAAAATTTAGATAAATTTCCTTATATCCATCATGTTAAGCTGTTCTGTCACACATGGTTATGTGTTCTTTCTTTCTTTCTTTTTTTCATTTGGATATGTAATTAAATGCTACTACCTCCATTCTTGATTATAAGTGCTTGTTTGACTTTCAATTTGATCCTATATGTAAGGTCCTAATCCCCCTTATCTTTTATATTTATTCATTTTTTAAAATAATCCTTGTAGTAATTGCACATATTAAATGTTTTATCAAATAGTAATTCTAACTAAGATGCATGATTAGTAAGGGTATTCTAGGAAAGATAACACCTATTAATAACAAATAACTAATTTAACTAACTTTTTTAATCTCTCCAAATTAGTCAACTAGATCTTATATTAGAGACTGGATGTAGTATTCAATACTACTCTTTCGGTCCTTAATATAAGACCTATTTAACTAATTTGGTTAGGTTAAGGAAGTTAGGTAAGTTAGTTAATTATAAGAAACATGACATGTTTTTTTCTAAAACAAAATAACCATCTTTCTTAATATCCTTCCTCCTTCACTTACTTGATTATAGTTGAGGAAGTATCTATAGGGATAATTTAAGAAAAATTGATAGATGTTAGAAATAAGTCTTATATATAAGACCAAAATTAACCTAACAATTAGGTCCTATATTAAAGACCGAAAAAGTAATATTTTAAAAACCGGAGTCTGGATACATGATCATATGTGATAGACAAACTTAACACAATAAATATAATAAACTTGATGTAAGTTTCCAAGTAAAAATTTAAAATCTAAGATGAGTCATGCAGAATATTATTTAATTAATTAAATGCTGTATAAATAAAATACGTTGGAATAAAATGCCACATCAACAAACTCTTAGCCAATGAGACGAGTGTAAAACTTATGCCATGGCAAGAAATCAAAGTCAAAGGTTATGTAAAGCACAACTTACACACGCCAAGCGCAAGCTTTCTTTCATCAGGCCCTAATTCCAAAACTACCTCTAAATCACACAAAAATTACCACATTACCACGTTTTGAAACCCAATTATCTCAAGGGTAAAATAGGAATATAGGAATTTTTCAAATTTTCTTCGTCTTCAAAGATTCGGAGATGGTGGTGACTGGTAATACCAGATTTGCTATAAAATCCCATAACTGAATTGCCGTCACGCAAAAGGAAAAAAGAAAAACTAACAGAGAAAGTTATTATGGCTTCACAGTTATTACTCACCATCGTCTTCTTCCTTGTTCTCTTCTCCACAGTGTCGTCGAGTGTTGCTACGTGCGAGTCGAAATACGAAGCAACATGCCATGACAAAAAGGAAGCGTTGAAGTTCAAGCTTATAGCGATATGTTCCATATTGATCGCTAGCATGATTGGCGTGTGTCTCCCAATTTTCTCACGTTTCGTTCCGGCGCTTAAGCCCGACCGGAATTTGTTTCTTCTGGTGAAGGCTTTTGCTTCCGGCGTCATTCTGGCGACTGGTTACATGCATGTTTTGCCAGACTCGTTTGATGATTTGAGATCTGAGTGTTTGCCGGAAAACCCTTGGCATAGGTTCCCGTTCACTACATTTGTGGCAATGCTGGCCGCGATTTTCACTCTCATGGTGGATTCATTCTCCATTGGCTACTTCAAGAAGAAGATGTCTAATAAAGCTAGTGAATCAGAAAATGTTGGGGGAAATAAAGCCAATGAATCAGAAGAATTTGACATTGGTCACGGACATTGCGGAAAAGAAACTTTAAAGATCATTGAGGGGCAAGAACAGTTATTGAAGTACCGTGTTGTAGCTCAGGTAAATTACATGAATCTATTGCTGTATGTTGATAAATTATTTAAGCCTCTGGGCTTTCCATAGACGGAAATTCCAGTTCCCGCTTCTGGGTTTGTTCATCTTGATTGAATTTCATCTGCCGTTTAATTCCCAAAACACCAAATTAATAAACTATATTGAATGTAATGATCAATGCAGGTGTTGGAACTAGGAATTGTGGTGCACTCAGTGGTGATTGGATTATCAATGGGAGCTTCAGAAAACCCATGCACAATCAGGCCTCTCATTGCTGCACTCTGCTTCCACCAACTGTTTGAGGGAATGGGCTTGGGTGGCTGCATACTGCAGGTGATCTATCTGGTTCATGTATTCCCTAACAATTCAACACATATGAGCCAGTGGCATGTTAGAGACGCGAGCAGAAATTCAACACAAAAGACTTCATTAATAGCAACGTTTTTATCCAATGATCAAGTCATTAAATGGCCATTCAGCAGTGAGGAATTTTGATTTTTGTCATTGCAAGTATATTAACTGTTTACTTCTGAATGGGAGAATTTGAGTGGGGGAAAATCACCAACTCTTTGGGCTATAACACTTGCTATTTAACATTATAGAAGATATGCAAAGGATGATTATGTGTAGTTGGCAAATTAAATATGAACTGTAGAAAGGTCATCACTTCCTTGAATTGGCTTGCTCAACAGGCACATGATATTGATGTGGAATTTGTTACCCTGACAAAACCTCCACCATCCCGTAGAAAACTTTAAGGACTGTAATTTTCAATTTGGGCATAATGTCCTTGCAGATGCTCCTTAAGATTCTTTATTGGCTGTTGCCGCTACCCCTGTATTTCAAAAAAATAAAAAAACATATCTGATCTAGTTCTAGTTATTGGGATTAACAGTGTATTATATTCTGTGTTGTTACAGGCTGAATATGGATACAAGATAAAGGGCATATTGGTTTTCTTCTTCTCTGTGACAACCCCATTTGGGATTGCTTTGGGAATTGGGCTATCAAATGTGTACAGTGATACCAGCCCAACTTCTCTGATAGTGGAGGGCATTCTAAATGCTGTATCTGCAGGGCTTCTGAATTATATGGCACTTGTGGAACTATTGGCGTCTGACTTTATGGGGCCTAAGCTTCAACAGAACATGAAGCTCCAGATTTGTTCGTATATTGCCGTTTTGTTAGGTGCTGGAGGAATGTCATTGATGGCAAAATGGGCTTAGGGCGTAGCAAGTGTTTTTTCCCCCCCCCCAATATGGCCACATTCTTTTTGCTATCCAAAAGAAATATGGCACATTGTATGGAAAAACGCCCCATGTGAGGTCTGCTTTGGGAAAGAAAAAAGATCAACGGCCATATCGTCAGAGACTTTCCTTTTGGTTCTCTCCATGCACATGATATTTTGAAAGAAAAAATGACAGACTTATAAAATAGAAATGATTTGTCTTAGTTATTATAACACGTATGCTAACTGAAAGAAGTAGCTTTTGTATTAAAGATAAGATAGAGTGCAAAATAACAAAGCCCATACAAGATTTTATATGGATAACCTATTTCCCCACTTATTAAATTGCCTTGGAACACAAGTGAATTCAAATCCAACTACAAAGTTTCTTTAATAGATCTGAAGTCATTGATATTGAAAATACAAATGTTCCACACACTCATTGCCATGTCCACATAGAAAAATAATTCAAATCATTCACAGAATATGAAGATCAAGCATTTATATTCTGGTCTCACTTTTACTCTATGAAATTTTTTCCCCCATTTCATAGAAGCCGTATAAGTTCAAAAATTTCACCTTTTAAATACGCCCCCTTTTTGTCTATTTCACTCAAAGATTATTTGCTTTGTACCCAAGGTCCCAAGTCTGCTTGGAAATTACTGTCTCTTGACAAACATCCCTTTTTTTTTTAATCTCGAGGCCATCTTTTTTTTTTTTTTTTGCAAGCATATCTTTTCCCAGTTTAATTACATGAAGTCATAATTCGACCACTCGGCCAAATTCAAATTTACTTTAACAAAAGATGGCATGAAATTATTTGTTTTCATATGATTTTGATCCGAAGGGTCTTTCAAAGAATTCCAAATTATTTTGTTCAATGAATATATAAACCAATTAAAACTAGAAAATTAGAATTACATGGACGATTCCAGATTCAAGTTAGTGGAAAAATAATTTGCCCCCCTCTATTTATGTATGCACACACACACACACACAATAATGGTTTTCAATAATGTTGAAAAGTTGAAGCTCATGGGTAATGACATAATTTGCTAATTATATCGTAATCAGAAAAAGGGTACCTTTTTTTTTAAAAAAAAAAGATGTAATATGGATATTGTTCAAACTGGATGCTTTCATTATCAAATTGTTGAAAGTGGATCAACTATATATATAATGAGACATGACTCACAGATAATTGGGAGTGGACTCTCAAATAAATTTCTGATCTCTTTCATTTTCTAGAAATTCTTTTTGGGCAAATTTACAGTAAAGGGGTTGATTATTTCAACCACTTTGGTCACGAACAAGTGATAGAGGAACCATAAAGTCTCCAACAATTCATCAAAGAATAATAATTAATAACACTATTAAGCCACTTAATTCTATTGGGTACTTGGTGGGGACTACATATATAAATGGCCCTAAAGTAAAAGGAATTTGATGAGACCCCATGGCAAGACGACAAGAGTGTAAATAAATATTGTGAATATATAAAAATAGTATTTACAATTAATTGATAATTTAAGAATGTAAAATAACCTTTAGAAATTGAAGGAGTATAAATTACAATATTTTATAATTGAAAAAAAAAAAATCAATACTAAACTATTTGATATCCTCTAGTCTAACTTAATTCTAGCTAACAAATGTCAAATAATTTTCCTAAAATACCCATAAACAACACTAGATGATTATATCTGTTTATATGTTAAATGAATTATTTTAGATAAAATGATAAATATTAGAAATAAAATGAATTAAGATAGTATATCTATCTAGTATCAAAATTAACTCATTACCTAGCTTATATATTTAAAATCAGAGGAATACTTATATAATTGACCTAAATTCAAGTCAGGTCGAGTTTTGAATAAAAAGCTATTTTGTCAACATGATTTTTTCCCCTTAAATCAAGACTTGAACTGAAAACTTTCTATCATCAGATATTAAGTTTCTTTTTGTCAACCTAACCAATTTTGATTGAATTTGTACCACAGAAGCCCTACTAAATGGGGTTTATGGGAGAGGAGAGTAAGTGACAACACATCACAAAGACAAGACACTAAAAATCAAAAGCAGGGAATGCAAAGAAGCCTCATAATGTGGGATTTACTTTGTTCATGGTTTATGGGAATGCCCCCTGTGCCCCTCCTCCATTCACAAATGGCCAAACTTAGTAGGCCTCATATGTCTCCTTTCATTTCATTCTCCAATCAAACCATCACTCATTGCCCCTCTCTCTCCCCCCCCCCCCCCACATCTCTCAATATATTTCTCTCCCCTCTCCAACCATTTCACAAGCTACTCTCTCCTTTTCCTTCTTGTTTCTTCTCTACCATAGCCAATATTCAAATTTAAAATTCAATATTATATGCATATGAAGAATTAACCCTTTCATATTATTCATAGGGTCTTATGATCATGTTACTATACTGTTTTTGAGTTGTACCAAACTTCTAAAAGACAATGGAATAATATAATTTTCAAGGAGTGTTTGGAATCAGCAAAAAATGCTTTTAAAAAGTTTTCATACAAATCGAGACAAAACTTCTCTCACATTCTTATTTCATATGCCATAAAATTACTTTTTAAAACGACTATTTGATTTCTATCTAAACACCCCTTAATTTCTTAAATTTAACCTCATTTTGATTTTCATCCTAAAATTTTGACTTCCATTTTATTTTGATTCCTAAAATTTGACTTCATTTTAGTCTATCTAAATATTTTTTGTTCTTGAAACCAAAACAATTAGTTTGAAATTCTAAGAAGCAAAATCAGAATGAGGTCAAATTTTATGTACTAAAAATGATATTAACCCAAAGATAATTATTCAATCTTGTCACATATATTTAATTGGCAAACTTGTAGATGTTACGTATGGAATGATTGGATGTATATTTTACATCAATTCAATTAGGGATGGTTATAAGTTATGATTTATTTTAAGATTAAACTTAATTAAATTCAGGGTAACTCATGAGCTTTACAAAATAAACAACTTAATTTATTTTCTATTATTTCTTCAGTTTTTTTTCCTTCAAATTTTTACAAATAGTCGAAGTGAGCTTTCATGTTATTATAAGATTTGAGTTTGTCTACTAAATTTTGATTCGACTTTTTTAGTTATCACGCCTTTTCTAATCTCATATATATAGTTAATTTAGTTTAGTTTGATTTAACTTAATTTATTAAGCGGATTCAATAGTATGGTTCGATTTGAGTTGGTAATCAATCAATTTGATTCAATGGCAAATGTATCTAATCTATCCTAATCCTTCTTATCAACTCAAATTGTGATTGGATTAATGTGGGGTTTATGGAAGAAATTAAGTTAATAAGTAGTGGAAGAAGCAAAAAGCTTTGATGGATCGAGGTTGACATGCTTACGCCACTTTGTGTCTGTGCTAGGATGATAAGCAGAGCAGAACTAACTTCCATCTGCGCATTATTTTATTTTAAAGCAACGGCGTGCCCATATGGTATTTGAATTTGGTGTCACTAAACAATTGGCTTATTCCTTTTCTGCATTAATTATACCCCTTTTGTGTGCTTCCATCTTTCATCTACTTGGGGAATTCTCCTTTCATCATCGTGAAAACTGAAAACTAAAAATATAATATTTTATTACAATGTACCAACTCATTTTCAACTGATGTTGAATTTGTTTCCAAAAAAAATGTTAATTTATCATACATGTAAGAGTTAGATAATTAATTTATAGATATTATAAAAAAATTAGTTGAATTAATTATTTATAAATAATATATGTTGATTTTTTTAAAATATCCCTCTTAATCATTTGTGTTGGAACTATACTATTGATGAAATTCTTCCTTTAATACGTTCAACTAATAAATATAATTTAGAAAAAAAATCATAAATTTAGGAAATAAACATCAGCGGCTTAAAGCTTTCTCAACAATATATAATTTTCTTTATACACCAGATTTAAACTTAAGATTATACACGCACACACATATATATATATTTAAAAATCTGTCAAATCACTTGAATCAATCATTGTTACTAAGTACCTATTCGGATTAACTACGAAAAATTGATTTTGTGTTGTACATGTGAACCAAATATGTGAAATTTTTTTTGCTTTACATAACACAAAAACGCTTTGTTTAACCCAATCCAAATAAAACCAATGTTTTAGCAATCTTAATATTCTAATGCTAACTTTCACTATGTAATGCTCCAAACCTAATGATTTGTCCATTGAGGTCTTAGGTATAATTGCAATTGGCTTTAGCCTTTATAAATATTGAAATTTTTTACTATAAATATGTGGATGTGCTTTTTTGGTGCATTGTTTTCATTGATCATTGTATGAGCACGTCTTCTGATGGATGCAATTGCTGGTTTCAGGTTTGGCGACAAATAGTTAGGTGCTCTTTATGATTATACATCAGACTACAACTTTAATTTGTCTTTCATTTTCAACTATATTGATTTCATTTTTCTTTCTACAAGTGTTTCAAAATATTTAATTTGAATTATATTTCTCATGTATTACCAATTATTTTGAATTCACATCGTCTTTTAACTGGTTGAAACACTAAAAAAAAAATACTGTTATTTACTGTACTGAAACTTATCACTGCGTGCTTTTTGATTGTTATCAGATTTTTGGGTGATTAATAAATTTCTTTCTTAGGACTTATAGGAATTCCTCCAATATCTAATAAACGTTATGACTTACAGAGAAATAAATATTCATCTAGATACAAGCACATATACTTGTCCATCATCGTATTATTTATTAAATAGGTTGACGATTTTTTTTTGGTCGTCAGATAAATTCATGACAATATCTATATACTAGTCTAATAAGTTTAATCCCAAAAGTAACCTATTCGATTTTTCAATTTTGACCAGTTTTATTGATTCTTTTTTGTTTCTTGATCAAAAGTTTATTCATCCTCAAAATGACTCATTTTACAAAAGTTACGTTTCAACCAACTTCACACGAATTTACTGATTTTTTTATTGAACCAATCAATTAGGTTCAATCATGATAACAATGACAACCAATCAATTTTGATTTGCTTTTGTCATTTCTCAAAATTACTCATAATATTTTGAAAATTTCAAACTAATTCTGACATCGATTTCATAAAATTTTTTGTTGACCCAGAAAGAACAATTAGGTTGAACTGTATATATGTATATTATAAATTTATAACAATATCCAATTCACAGTTTTCATATGATACCCACTCCGATTCTAAAAATAAAAGCTAATTATATGATGTTTATTTTAGTCCTAAAAGTGAGAACTTATCTACTTTGTTTTTAAAATTTATAATTTTTTTCTCAAATTATTCTTATTAGTTACACACATTAAGATAGTTTTTATCAAAAGATGCTTTCAACATGCAACTGATTACAAAAGATATTTTGAGAAGATTCAATACACATTTTTTATAAATAATTAAATAAATTAATTTTTTTAATACTCACAAAATACAGTTATTTAATTTTTATGTTTAAAATGGGAGGAGTATATTGATATAGAGAAACTATTTACATTTAATAAAAATACAAAGGAATTATACGATAGTATTGTTGACACCTGTCACCTATGAAACAATGGCTAGGCATGATGTAAGAAAAGTTGGTTTGCGTTATTCTGGTCCTTAAAAAAGGTTGGATTCTTTGTTAAGAAAGTAAAAATAAATCTATCATTTAATTATATAAAACATGTCCAGCCACATATAGTTAGTGGACTGTGACCTTATTAAACTTTGAATTGCGTGTCGGGTAGTATCAAAGTAATATATATTCACAAATACAAAGCACTTTGTATATATAATGATGACTCCCAGTATTATTATATATACATAGTAGAATATACAGTTGCAGAATAAAAACAAAGTAATAATTTATTAATAGTACAAATTCTATTAAATTAACTTAAATATTTAACATTTCTCTTTGATTGTAATTAAATCGTGCATTCATTAATTAAATACTAGAGATTTAAATTAATATATACTTCATTCTCTCCGTTACTCTACAAACATGTATAGATGCACGAGCACTTCTATATATACACACACATGCACACACACATATTATATTAAAAAAATTAAACTATAAATCACCCCCTTGAAACACAAAAAATTCTTATATTTTATGCATATGTTTTAGAAATAGATACTAAGTACGAGTATAAAATAATGTAATAACTATTGCTTTTATATGAATTACACAAAATTTGAAATGAATTGGTGAAAAGATTTAAATTGTAGAGAGAGAAGGGGTGGTTTTGAAATTTAATTTGATAAAAATCTCGCTAATATCATAATTCATGATTGTAGTTTTGAACTATTCCTTGCCCATATTCTTATGCAGCGACTATACAATCACATATTTGATAGAATTACAAATATGGGTCAATAGTAGTAGTAGTAGGGGAAAGATAATTAGAAGAGAGGGTAGATGATGATGAGAAAAGGCATGAAGGTTGAGTGTAGAGCTTATCCTAAAGGAAACAGGACAAAGCACAATAATAAGAAAGGTGACCTCAGCCAATGAAGAAGAATTTTGTGAAAAGCAAATGAGAATATAACAAAGAATAAAGTTGGGGTTGCTATAGTGGGGAGTAAAGTAGAGACAATATTATGTTGCACTTATATATATAAAAATTATTATATACATACATATATACACTTACATATGTAACATCTTATTATGCAACCCTAGGGCACCTATGAGTTGAAATGGACCTTCTTTAGCATTCAATAAATTAAAATCATACCACATAGTGACACTTGCAAGAAGTTCTATAATTAAATTTTATTTTTATTTGATATCAGTAAATTAAATATTTAATCAGTTTAGTCCATGTTATCAAAAAAAAAGTATAAATCATTTATAAACCTTATTATTAGAGTTCGAATCATTTTCTACATCCCACCCCACCTTTAGCTATAGTCCCATGTCATGTTCATGTGGCGAAATTCCAGAAAATTCAAATTCAAATTCAAATATAGAAACTAAACATTTGTATCGTGTGTGTGTGTGTGTGTGAACTTATCAATACTTAACACCACATAATAGTTACGACAGGACTCAAATTCAAAGATAATTAAAAATTACAAATTAATTCTAATAGGCATGCGTTAAGTGATCAATCCATTAATGTACCAGAAGTCACCTTAATGATCCTAAATGTGACCTAGTTGCTAATATGTGTGTATGTGTGTGTACAGAACATATATAAAAGAGGGTAATGGTTCAAGTAGACTTTCGTTGTCATAAACAGAAAAATGAAAGTGTTACATTATATAATATATGTATATAGAGTAGTGGGGAAGCACGCATGCACGTGCAAATGTTAGAGAACTGAGATGAAAATAGACAAAGAAATGAAGGCGTAGTAGGGGGGTGGGGTATATATGCCTTGTAACAAACAAATATATTAATAATTAATACAAACTGAGTTGACAGCCCTTTGGCTATTTGGATGATAAAAAAGAGGGTCGGTTGGTGCACTGCCCACTTACTTTAATTTGCTTTTCCTTGCCTCTTCAACCTCATGCCTCACCCTATGCCTCTCAACATTGTACGGCTTTTTTGTCTTCTTCCTTCTTTCTTTCTTCTTCCCCCCGAAAACACCCTTCCTTCCTTCCTTGATTTTGATCCTTATCATAAAAATTCGACAGAATTTTACGTCTTCTGTTAAGGGTTTAACAAAATCCTTTTTCTTAGTCCGAACAAATTAGAAACATATGCAGGTTTGATGCTGTGCAATTCATGTATATGAAAATATATAATACTTGTTGGTTATTGCTTTTGCATGTATATATATGTATTATAGCCTATATATGATCTATGCCATGAGAATTTTAACGCAGACTTTTTTATTTGTCTAAACAAAGAAATACTCCTCTGGTCCTATTTATAAGATAGAAGGAGAAGATATTTTTTGTCCTATTTATAAGATACTAAGTGAATTTTTCTATATGAATGTACAATTTTACCCTTCATTTATTTTTATGTTGACTTTGTCTACATGAGGTATAATGTGTATTAAATAGGGATAAAATTAGAAGGTTATTAAATTTTAAATAAGAGTTAATAAAATCTAAGGTTCTTCTTTTTTGTTTGTGTGAAACATGTTAAAAGTGACTTGTAAAAAGGACCAGAGGAGTATAGAGATTTATGTCATAAAAATTTGATAGAATTTTGCATTTATTGGGGGTTTAACATAATCCTTTTTCCTTGGTAAAAAAAAAAACATAATCCTTTTTCTTTATTGAAACAAAGAAACATATACAAATGGCATTGTGTAATCCATGTAGTTGTTTATACTTGGTGGAATAAAACTTGTTAGCTCTGTTACATTAAGTCTATAGATGTATTAGTCTATATATATATGTATATGTATATATATGTATGTATGATTCATGTCATGAAGATTCCATTCAATAGAATTTTACATCTGTTGAGACTGGAGGGTTTAACACAACCCTATTTTTCTTTGTTTCTATATATTGAGATCAACACAACCCTATCATTTGATTCATATAATTGTTTATCCTTTGAATAAGACTTGTTATGGGTCGTAGAAATTTGACAGAGCTTTGTATTAACAGAGTATTATTTTCCTTTGTTATTTAGGTTTAATTAGGCTCTCTATATGTGTGTGTGTGAAGAAACAAAAGTGGAGTTTGGCATGGTGTGACCCCACTTAGTAAGATAATTAGGGTTTTTGTTTGTATATGTATTGGAGTGTTGACCATTGATGGATAGGGGCTAAGTCGAGTCCCCCTCCGTACCCTGCACATTCCGCCTCTTTTGTGTTCCTTATTATTCCTTCGCCTTTTTCTTCTTCCCCTCTTCCACTGCCCTACGGACACCTTCCACTCTCTCTCTTGCTCTCTCCACATTTTATCATGGCAGGGAGAGGGAGAGGGAGAGGGAGAGAGAGAGAAACGGGTCCAATTTAAAGTTTCTCTGTTCATGTTAACAAACAAAAGTGTCATATGAATTCGGATTAATTCTTATGCTTTATATTCTTTCTTATTATACACACACACACATACATATGGAATATGAAGGAAACTGTATATCCACTTTGTTCACTGCTTATACCAAAAATGTGTTAGCTCTGATCTAAATCAAACTTTTGATCAAATGAGTCTACTATTGCTGGAATATATATATATATATATATATATATAGTTTACATGTAAAGAGGGTTATAGTTAACTGAAATACTATATTCGGTCCTTAATATAAAAACTAATTGACTAATTTGAGTAGATTAAGAAAACTGGTTAAATTAGTTATTTGTAATAAATAGATACTGTTTTTCCTAAAATATCCTTGCTAATCAAGTATATTAATTAGAACTACTATTATCACAATGATTACTTTAAAAAAAATAGATAAATATAAGATATAAAAAGGGTTGATGCCTTATATTTAAAACTAAAATAAAAGTCAAACAAGTTCTTATACTAAGGATTGGAGGTAGTATAAAGTAAGAAGACATCCAAAAATAAGTGGACAAATTAGAAGAGAGAGAGAGAGAGAGGATAATTGGTAGGGTATCTTTAATTTTTTTAGGCATAAAAATATATAGAAGACAGTATCTTTTTTACCTTGCATTGTTTTGTGCCAATGCCAAGAGACAATCTTTTGTAATGTACTTGACAAGTGAATGCATTGTCTATCTTTGGAAAGCGCATATCTATCTACCTGTCTATCATCTATAGTTTTGTTGTTTGCCCGCTGCATGCTTCATTATTAGTTAGCTCTCGTAAATTTGACCATCGATCTTTTCTCAAATCATTAATTCTTCAAAAATAGTTAATATAAATCACTGCTTTTCTTTTCAATCAATCACATAATCTTATATATGCTGCCAGCCAGCTAGATCTCCCAATCAACGCTTTGGGATTACAAGTAGATATACGATTATATCCGTGACTTCTCACTTATAAGAAAGCAGGATCGAGTTTGTTTAACTAGATCTTAGATTTCTTTCTTTTCTTTGAATCAGAGAATAATAGGTGCTACCGGTTCGAGATAACAAGCAAGATGAAACTCACGACCTCCTATTTACGAAAGAATTACACTAGGTTATAAGGTTATCAGCAAATTTTCTTTCTGTACTATGAGTATAGAGGGTTAAAACTTTCTTGCAAACGTACGTATATATCATGAAGTTTAATTTCGTGATTTTCAATTTTTTAATACATATGGACCCAACCGCACATTAAGTTTTATATACATGTATATGATGGCATAATAATTTATTGAATTGGAATAAAATTAAGTAATGTTGAGAACATATATAATTAATTATGGTTTGGCTGGATAGTGACGTGCACTATGATTATACAGAAATAGATGGCATGCATCAGGTGTCTGCACTCTGCAGGCCACCATGGAAATGCTCTGCACTGTGCATTATTTCAACCTTAACATCCTCCACACCTCAAAAGGCTAAGCTTTACTCCACAAGAAGACAACCAATTGCATTAAACTTGTATATGTGTGTGTGTGTGTATGATCATATATTTAAGGGGGGAAAAATGATACTATCGTTCTTGTCTCCTTTTTTTTTCCATTCAAAATTTTAATTGTACATGCCAAGTTATTATACTACCTCCGGTGCTCAATATAAGAGCTAGTTGACTAATTTAAGTAGATTAAAAAAACTACATAAGTTAGTTATTTGTAATAAATAGGTGTTGTTTTTTTTTAAAATATCCTTACTAATCAAATATATTAGCTAAAACTAATATTATTACAAGAACTATCTTTAAAAAATAAATAAATGAGAGACAAAATAGATTGGGATCTCATATTTAAAACCAAAATAAAAAACAAACGAGTTATTATATTAAGGATCGGAGGAAGTAATTATTATAGTTAAAGTGCTATGCCTATTATTTAACTGTTTTGTTGCTGTGATCTTATTTTTCTTCATCTTCAACCGGTTAGGTAATAAAAATTAATTATATCATAAGCAGAGGGAACCGGAAAAGAATTTGGAAGAAAGAAAAGAGACATATATACTAAAATTTTTTAGGTAACAGCCAGGAAATACATTAGGCTAACTGCAATTTAGTTAGTAAGTCAGAAAGCCAACTGGTATATATTGCTTTAAGAACTGGAGGGGCAATAAATTAAGATAATTGAAATTTTAAAAACATTTGATTGATGAAAAATAAATAACATATTTAATTTGTATTACATAGGTCACGCCCCAACCGGCTATGAAGGGGTATAAAGTATTTAATAGAATATTCGATGATATAGTTTCTTTGTAGGACACACACCACTACAAAAAAATTGACTTTCAGCGGCGACAAAAGTCGCCGCTGAAAGTACAAAAGTCGCCGCCGAAAGTTTTTTGCGGCGACAAGTCGTCGCTGAAAAGTCGTTGCCGTAGCAACCGTGGCTGAAAACTTTCAGTGGCGACTAAAATGTCGCCGTTAAAAGATACTTTCAGCGGCGACTTTTAAAAGTTTCAGCGGCGACAAATGTCGCCGCCGAAAACACTTTCGGTGGCGATATTTGTCGCCGCTGAAAGGTCTTTCAGCGGCGACAAAAAAGTCGCCGCCGAAAGTGTTTTCAGCGGCGACTTTTTTGTCGCCGCCGAAAGTGTTTTCAGCGACGACTTTTTTTGTCGCCGCTGAAAGTAATGCCTAAGAAGAATTGACTTTACTAATGCCACGTCATCGTCTCCGGCCGCCACGTCATCACCGTCGACCTCCACGTCATCGCCATCGGCGGCCACGTCATCACCGCCGACTGCCACATCATCACTAGCCACCTCCACGTCATTGCCACGTCACTCCTCCTCGCCACGTCATCGTCTAAATATTTTCACCTTAAATGTGTCTTCTTCCAGGTTCGAACTCGTGACCGCCTCCTTTCGTGTCCAACCTTCTTGCCGCTGAGCCAGATTGAATTTGTTTATTAATATTGTAAAATAAAATATATATTATTATATTATACTTCAGCGGCGACTAAAAAAGTCGCCGCTGAAAGTCCACTTTCGGCGGCGACAAAAAAAGTCGCCGCTGAAGGTCCACTTTCGGCGGCGACACTTTTGTCGCCGCTGAAAGTCTTGGTTTCAATGGCGAACTTTCAGCGGCGACTAAAAAAGTCGCCGCTGAAAGTCCACTTTCGGCGGCGACAAAAAAAGTCGCCGCTGAAGGTCCACTTTCAGCGGCGACACTTTTGTCGCCGCTGAAAGTCTTGGTTTCAATGGCGAACTTTCAGCGGCGACTATAAAAGTCGCCGCTGAAGGTCCACTTTCGGCGGCGACACTTTTGTCGCCGCTGAAAGTCCTGGTTTCAGCGGCGACTTTTTTTGTCGCCGCAGAAAGTCGTCGCCTAAAGTCTATTTTTTTTGTAGTGACGCAGAGAGAGAGAGAGAGATATATATATATATATATATATATCCTTTTTTTAGATATGGTTCAATAGTTGTTTGATCTGCCACCTTTCGAAATCTGATGTAAGAAAACTACGTGTGTCAACTTATCTCGTGGATATATATATGGAATCCAGATTTACCAGTATAACACTCGTCTGATACTTAATATAGAATCTAATTGTTAAATTAATTTTAGTTTTAAATATAAAATCTATTTCTCTTATTTATTAATTTTTTCTAAATTATTCCTGTAGATACTTCCTTAACCATAATTAAGTAAGTGAGGGAAGGAAGATATTGAAAAAGATGATTATGTTATTTTAGAAAAAATATATCATGTTTTTTATAATTAACTAACTTACTTAACTTTCTTAATCTAATCAAATTAGTTAAATAAGTCTTATATTAAGGACCGGAGGAGTATATATTATAATTAAGGTACAATAATAATTCATGGAGACGAGCAGCCAAATGTCATTCAATAATGATCATCATTAATCTTATGAGTTGTTCAATATATATATTTATCTATTTTAATGTTCATAAGAGAAGCTGCTTGAGCACGACTGATTGTATTGATGAGAGACGACTGCCAAACTGCTATTAAAATAACATAACTTTATTAAGAAGTTATTTGTCTCTAAACATGAAGATCGTAGGAAGGAAGTTTTGAGGAATTTATATTTGGTTTTGGAGAAAGCTTTTATTTATTTATATATATTTATTTATATGTATATGGGGTACCGGCAAGTGCATACGTGCGGATGTCAAACACTTTTATAATTAATATTATTATCTAGCACTATAATTAAGACCTTATTATTTATACTATTTTTAGTTAATTTCAGTATAAAAAATAATACTTCTACCGATTCTAAATATAAAATCCAGTTGACTAATTTGAAAAAAAATTAAAAAAGCTGAAAAATGATTTAATTATAACATATATTGCATAATCTCTCTGATTATCAGATTATGTATTAATTTATAAGTCAGACAAATTAGTTTAGAGAAAAATAAATATAATATTTCAAAGTAATTTATTTAATTTTCTCAATTTCTCCAAATTAGTCAATTGGATTTTATATCATACACATATATATAGAGAGAGGGGTGTGATTTCATCAAAGCACCAATAATTAGCTATGAAAAATTGTCTACTTATATTTTTATTTGGAATTAGAAGATCAGACGCTAATAATATAAGATTATAAGTGGGCATATGGGTTACAAGTTGGATTAATTGATTTTATTTTACTGAACAATTAATATAATATACCACCACAACCACAACATAGTTCATTATATATAAATTTTCTATCAGCCTGTCCTTGAAAAAGCAATACTATTAGGTTTTTGATTGAATGTGGGGAAAAATTCTTCTAAACAAAAATATAATCAATGAAAATTCACTTTAATTCGTGCGGCGGTGCATGACACAGCACAACCCCTTGTTTTATAAAGAAACTTAAATTAATGTAATTTTTTTAACGTTTGTTATCTATGCTATGGGAAGAATAAACAGTGCATATATGTATAAATCAACTAGTATAGAGTTGTGCTAATTTAACTAGTGATTTTAAATTTGAGTCTTAAATATGCAATTACATTAAATACTTATCAGGAGACCGCTTTTACTTCCCAATTGGACTCGGATTAGTCAGGGTTTTATGTAAATTCCAGATAGATGGCTTAATATAAAATAATATGCATAAGAAGAGTTTCTTTGAAAGAATTAAAAATGTTATTAACGTTGAGTTGAAAAAAAAATCCACTTTTAATATTTTATTTAATTTAAATAATAAATATTTAAGGAAAAAGGTATGTATATGCAGGGATATATAGATGACGATGTACGAAAGATTGAATTTCTAATGAATGCAGCACTCTAAGGGGCCAGGGGACGCCGTCTGAAAGGATCCTTATAAGCCCCCGAATCCGGACTAGTCTGGGGTCACTGTTACGGCTGAAAGACGCCTATTACCCTGGGAAACCGAATGGAGTAATCTAAAAAAAAAAAAAGCTTATTACTTTGACCAAAAAAAAATCTGGCTTATTATAAGACTTTTTTTATCGGTAATATCTAAAAGTAGACATCACTCAAGGAAGGATGCTCACAGAATTGTAACACAGGGTTAAGTTGACCATTCCCAAATGGTTTTTCTGGAAGGCTCTCAATTTCTTATATTTGTTTTTCCCCACTAACTCTCATTTATTTTATTCCTAATTTTTTTTTAATTATGTCGTACTTCATCCTTATCGGGATTGCTTTAAGAATGTAAGAAACTTCTATTATGCGGAATACCCCAACGTTCATTTTCTCAGCTCCATGAAAGCAAACAGGCATTTATATAAGCAAAGCACAAAAAGGACCCTCTGGATTTCACACAAATTTCAAAGTTGCAGCCTAGACTCTTAGATTTTTTGAATCTTTCTGTTCTTCTACTCCCTTCCTTCACTTTCAGCCACTTCACCCAAGTTTAGGCAATTGGAAAGCAAGCATCACTTTCAGTTATAAACATAAGAATTAATAGAGATTTTTTTTCCCTGAATTAATATCCTAATTACTTTATCTCTCAAATTTTCTAAAATCTAATTATAATTATTAGAAGGTATTTATCAAGAGGTACTCCTTTGGTCCTATTTATAGGACGGAAAAAGGATTTTTTTGATCTTATTTATAAGATATTAAGAAAATTTTTTTGTATAGATATATAATTTAACTCTCCATTTATTATTGTGTTGACTTTATTTACATGAGATATAATATATATTAAATAGGGTTAAAGTTGAAAAGTTATTGAATTTTAAATGAGTTAATGAAATTTAAAATTTTTCTTGATCTGTGTGAAACATATTAGAAATAACTTATAAATAGAATCAGAAAAGTAGTTATTTGCATAGAGGTATTTTAGAAAAATTAACACAATTTTTTACACATAACTAGCTTATTTGTTTAATCATTACAAATTAATTAACTCTTATATTTAGGGTCATAGATAATAACTCGTTAATTTGACTTAAAATTTACAAATCTTTCCACTTTGCCCCATTAAAAAGAGAGAAAACACAACACTCGAGGAGTTGCACGGAAACACTAAATTAGAAGTAAATTCTTTCTGAATTCTCCCTTTCATTCTTATTATAAGAGGTAGATAATTAGTTTATGAATTTAAAAAAAAATCAGTTAAATTAAGTATTTATGATAAGTGTGTATCAAATTTTTTAAAATATTCTTTTTAACAATATGCATTGTAACCATATTTTTGACATACAATACAATCAATAGAAATACTTCAGAAAAAATTATAATTTTGAGAGGTAAAATAAAATGAAATTTATATTTCGAACCAAAATAACCTTCTTATCTAGCTCTTATATTTAGAACTAGAGATCGTAATTAATAATTCTCTGGGTGACTTATATTAGTGGCCATGAATTTATTTTAGAAAGCGTCTTATAACAAGAACCAGAGAGAGAGTATGTATATATGATGGTATATCATGAAAGTGGGGCCCTCACCAGGGGGAGACATGAGAAGAAAAACAAAGAAAATACAGTAAAGTGCAGTTATCAACAACAATTGTTTAAGCTAAGAAAAGAGCTGACCACATTTGGATATTAGCTTCATGGAACAAGATAGAAAATGATAAGGTTTTTAAGGGTTTAATTTACAGAAGGAGACAGACATGTCAGATTCTGATATGCAATGGAACACCTGGGATAGTGTTAAGAAGAACCGACGATGACCTTGGGCAAAGGTGATGGTTTCTGCAGTGTTAATGAGACATCTGTAATACCATGAGCATAGTGCTATTCAGTTCTCATCCAATCAGTGTAAGAAAATATTAACGTGAAAGAGAAGCAAAGAATAAAGCACTGAAAGCTACAATTTACATATATACATCGTCCCTAATGATTCAAATAGCTATAATCCTATTTGTTATTGTTGTTCTACTTTAACATTTTTATCAGCAAGTGAAAGGCAGCACTGAAGCAACACAGCTAAAGAGCTCACACTTAAAGGTGGGGGGGAAAAAAACACAACTAAGTCGGTGAAAATTTACAAACTAAAGATCAATAACAAGAATTAATTAAACATTCTCTGATGTTGATGCAACCTATGATTTAGATATATACTATCTGGGTTTTCTAAAACACAGTTGAGTTCCATAAACTAGAACATTTCTGATGTTGATGCAATTTATGACTCAGAATCAAAATGTTCCTGGGAGTTACATTACATCTACTAGAACATAGTATTTGAGTTGAACTTTGAGCGCAGCTTAGATTTATAAGACTTTCTCATTTATTGAACTCGGAAAGAGATTGAAACTTAGTGTTCAGTATTCAAATACTGGTAGTATCAGAAGAAGAGATGAACTATATAGAAAGAAAATATACAAGTAGAGACTTGATGCTGCTCATAGATTTTTTTTACTTCCATGTTTCTCTTTTATTCAAGTTCTATTTAATATGGGATTTCTTCTTATGTTTATTCTCATTTGGTTAGAAAGTAAAGAGTATGGTCATGCAGATCAAGTTTCTGGATAATGGGTTGCCTTATTGTGCTTAATGCAGAGGATTATTAAATTAATTAATGTAAATGGCTGCAGTTTAGGTACAAGATGTTAACTGCTTAAAAATTCCACATGCATGGGTCCCTGTAATTAATATCCACATATTTAAGTGGCTCATGAGTCATCAGGGTTATAAAAGTAATAATCAAAACTCGATTTCAAAGAGATTACCTTTTAAACTAGCCTTCGTTGCGTCATCTGTAATGAGGAGGAGTTATTGGCTGTAAGATTTTTCAACTTTAAAATTTTCTTGTTCTATTAGGTAGGGTCCTCATCAGGAGGGGGGGAGGGAACAAAAATGAAAAGGAAAACCCCCTGAAATCGACTTTAGCACCATTTTTTATGTGCCTCTTTTCACTTCTCTTCAATAATATTATATCATTTCCCACCACATCATCGTTTCTAGCTCTTTTATGAGTAATTCAACCTGATGCCCGAAATTCAAAAAATAGTATTTCAATTGCAACTTATAGGTGTGAACTACATTTGACAAGAAGAAAGTCCTAGATTACAGATTAGACAGTAATCTACAGACAGAGTCACATGTAAACAAACCAACAAGTCATGGACTCTTTGTTTTTAGCAATACAATCTGGTATTTTGCTCATCTTAACTAATTTGTAGACTATCAATATAGAGATCAGAATAAAACTTTTTGCACTTGTAGCTCCAAGCAATTACACATACTCACTTTCGTTGTTAGACCAAACTGGTGAAATTTATGACAGATGGTGTTTGTGACATGAAGTATGAATAAGCACTTATAGGACAAAAAGTGGACTTTCTCAGGATGCATACACATGCATATGTTAGTAGCACTTACCCAATAATTTTTCAATAGTTTCTGCTCATGTAAGCCATTAGTAATGTGACTCTCTTTTTTCCTTTCCCTTTTCTTTTAATTTTTGCTCAAACCAGCTCACTTTTCTTTCCCTCATTCTCCTATAAATTCCCCCCACTACCCACACTACCTTCCCCATCATCTCAGCAATATCCACACAATTCCCTACTCAATCCTTCAAACATCATTATCCTCCTCCTCCTCCTCATCATCATCATCATCATCTTCTTCTTCTTCTTCTTCTTTTTCTTCTTCTTCATCTTCTTCATCTCAGGTTTTGAGAATTCCAGCCATGGTTCCCAATGAGATAGGAGGGTTTCACTATTCAGCTCCTGAAAACCCCATCTTAGTTCCTCCAAACTTTGGCTTGTTTCAACATGGTGATATCCAAAACCAGCTTCACCTGAACACCCTCTTGAGCAATTTGCCAAACTGCTACTTCCCTTCTGGTTCAGGAAGCCTTGAGTTTATCCCTCCTCGTCCACCTGCTTCTTCAAGCTGCCTCAGTAGCAACTCAACTTCTGATGAGGCTGATGAGATTCAGCTCAGTATCATTGATGAAAGGAGGCAGAGGCGAATGATATCAAACAGAGAGTCCGCTAGGAGGTCCAGGATGAGGAAGCAGAAGCACTTGGATGAACTGTGGTCACAAGTGGTGAGGCTTAGGAATGAGAACTACAACCTCATTGACAAACTGAACCATGTGTCTGAGTCACATGATAGAGTTGTTCAGGAGAATGCACGCCTCAAGGAAGAAGCTTCTGATCTTCGTCAGCTGCTTGCTGACCTAAAAATTAGCTCTTCTTTTGCTGACACCATGAGCGATTTTGATGAACTCAGAGCTGAGCTCTCAAACTAATCTAGCACTTCTTTAAAAATGGAGGCTTTTCCCTTTTGTTTTATGTTTTCTCTTTTTCCTTACTATAGAAACATACTACTCTGCTTTCTTCTTCTAGTATTATGGTTTATATGAGCATCACCCTCCTTGCCTCCATTAGAGCTGGTTGAGTTTACATACAGATATTCAATAACAGCTCTTGATGATTTTTCCCCCCTTGATTTGTCCATAATATGAAAAACATAAAATTATACGCTTAAGCCAATAATCCAAAACAGTTACTATTAACATCAGGACACATACAAATCAGGAGGATTATGCAACAGAGTACTTTAATGCGTACCTATCGTAAAATTTATGGTGTCTTTATCATTTCCACCAACTTTTGTGCCCAGTATTGCAAGAAAAGTAGAGCCACAAATGAAAATGGAGCTTAACTGTGGGGAACAAAGGGGAAAACCCAAAAACAAAAAACAAAAAAGAAGAAAAACAGCTTAACTCTGCCAGGTCTATTGTACAATTTAGAAGCTAAGAGTTAAAGAACGGATTAGGACGGAGTTACGCACGTGGAAAAGTTAATAGAGGCTATCGTCAGTCTGAAAGAAGGCCCAAAGGAGTGGTCCATTGTTGTTGTTGAAGGGAGAAACAGTGCCAATAGGACAAATGCTGGTGGAGGTGCTGGTGGTAGTGGCTCATCATGCCAATTACTATCATAAGAAACAAAACACATGAAAAGGGTATGCACTAAAACTAAACCAAATAAACTGTTAAGCTTTTTTCCTGGGGACATCAAAGCCTTTCTGTGTAGCCAAAGCTTCAACTCTTGTCACCAATATGGATTATGTCAAATGCAGCCTACGCTTCAACAGTTGCTTGGAATAGGACTATCTTTTACAAAGAGACAAGCTAGGGCATCAGTACGTTCCCCCAACCCTTCTTTTCTTTCTTTTGTTCATGTTTTCTCTGTGCGCATGCGCATGATCTGCTTTCACAACCATGTAGAGTTCAGGTTATTTGGGTTCTGAAGAAGGTCGAAGAAGATTTGCGTATTCTGATATTTTAGCAAAATAAAGCAGACGAGAGATGAATACGAGTGAATTTAGGTGGGAGGAGGCGTGTGGCATCATAATTGTAAGGTTGACAAACCAATCTTGATAGCACCATACACTGCCTACAGCAAATCTCCTAGCCTTTCGGCAAATTGTCAAAATTAGCCAACATTTTTCTACCATACTAGCAAACCTTGAAGAAAAGTCAAAATCCAAAATCCTTCAGGAAAGTTTTCATTGTTGGGCAAATTGTGTGTATTGAAGGGATTATATCAATCTTTCATCATCGTAAATGATACCGGTACTACTGGATTGCATTACTACACTGTCACCACCAGATCCTCCAGCCAGGAGAACTGTACATTTTCCATGTGATATGAAACTTCTTTCTGATTTTCTCTATTGTTTCCTGACTAAAATTTGGCAAGCAATCTGCATGGAATCC